>NW_024502569.1:3457213-3480499 GCF_017590055.1 Onychostruthus taczanowskii | reverse complement strand
GGGGGGGGGGGGGGGGAACCGAGGCAGGCCAGGAGGCGGAGACAGGGGGAGGCTGCTCTGGGAAGCTGCAACCGATCTGAGTGCTTTATTTATTTATTTGTGGGCCTAGACTTTTTTTTTTGAGGGGGGGCGACTCCAGGTCCAGCGCTGAGCAAGCGCTTATATTAGACACCCGCGCACACACACGGAGCCTCCAGCCATTGTGAGCTTTTTTGACCTGATAAATGCGCTTGGCTGGCATCAAATAGTCCAGCTTTGACCGTTCCCATTTAAATATGTGAATTAGTCATGAAGCATGACACAGCTTGGTGAACTTGCTAAATTGCTGGACTCTATAGGAGCAAGGGGGGAGGACGGGACGGCAGAGAAATCCATTCAGCCTCCCGCCTTAGGCGGAGAGGTGAGGGCCCGGGGCCGCGCAGGGCAGGGCCGGGGCCGCAGAGAGGGTTCCCCCGCTGACCCCCGGAGCCCTCCCCACGAGGCTCTGTCCGGCCCCTGCGTCCCCTCGTGCCCCGAGGGCAGCGGGTCCAAGGGCAGCCCGGACTCTGCTCCCGGGAGCGCCCAGGCTTGGGCAGCGCCGAACTCCGGGCTGCCTCTCTTGGGAGAGCCTGGGACTCGTCGCCCTCCTTCGGGGCTCTTGAGGCAGGGCCGGGGGTGCTGTCCACCACTCGGGCAGGACAGAGATAGGGTGCACAGCCCCGAAAGCGATGGCGCGGAGGGAAGGGCAGGGGAACGGGGAACGCGCAAGCAGGCGGCTCCCGGGCAGCAGAGATGTGGAGGCAGCCGAGGAGCTGAGGGCGACCCGGAGCAGCCGTGGCGGGGCTGTGGGATCAGGCCCTTCCCCAGCGGGGGGCACTGGCAGCCGAGCAGGCCTCATGCCCCGCTGACGGCCGAGGCGGCCGCAGCCCCCTCCCGGCGAAGCCTCGGCCCGCCCCGTCGGGCCCCGCCGCCTCACTCCAAACGTGGGCCCGCAGCTCCCTCTGGCGGCGGCAGCGGGCAGGCCGAGCGGGGCCGCCAGCCCGGACCCGCCGGAAGGGGCCGCCGCCCTCACGGCCCGGGCTGCGCGCATCGGAACGCCGGGAGAGCTGCTGCGGGGCAAATGCCTTTGCAGTGACATTGTCGTCAGACCCGGCAGGGCTCGCCCTTGAAGGACAGCGCTGACCTGCCCTTGGCAGAGCCCCGAGTGGCGTGAGACGCGCTCCGCGGAGCCCGCAGCTTTTTGGGGTGGCCGAAATCGCCCAGGGTCTGTCTTGTATCAACCCTGCGTGGTCCCGAGGCCGTCGGGAATCTGCTCTCTGCCAGCTGAGCGGTCCCGTCAGCTGCCGGGGGCAAGTTATAAGAACTTGTAAAGATCGGATCTTTCTCCTTCCACAGCATCCTCCAAGTTAAAAGTACGGTGATTTTTTTAAAGTGACGCTCTTCTTTCTGAAGAGGAGCAGAAGAGTTTGTCCTGGATTCTGCTCCGTGGCAGGGTGGTTAGATTTGTATTTGGGTTTTAGGTATGAAGAGTCTGGTGCTAGTAATGGTTTTTGCACACGATGGTTCAAAACTGCCACATTCCCTCAGATCCATGTGCTTTTTCACTTGAGGAATGTGTTACACTTGAGAGCTTGGACTAATACAGAAGGCAAGCTTCTTGTGGCAGGGCAGAAACATCCAGGGGAGAGTTAAGGGTCAGCTGTCAGAGACAACTCAGCAGGACTGGAAGAGACAGAAGCACCTGTCTTGGGCTTTTGAAGGTCTCTGTGACAGTGGCCAGGGCTGCTCTGCTCTGTTTGCTCTTAAATTTTGCAGTTTGGCCCTGCATAAACCTAACAGATGATCTGAAAAGACCAGGAGCTGTGGGGCAGCGAGCTGGCAGCCTGTGAGGATCACTAACTCCTAATTTTTTCAGTGTGCACAAGAAAAGTTTCTGGAGCACTGGAGCATGTTAAGCACTCCTCTTTAAATCTCCCTGAAATCTGAGTTAAGTATGACTATAAAGGCAGGCCTAAATAAAAGTGCTTCTAAAGCAAGGCACGATGTTGCAGCTGAGCATTGCTAACAGCTGCAGAACCACCACCCGAGTTATCCTGAAACCCAATTGCACTCAGGGCTGAATCTAATGTAAGCTCTATTGAAAAAACATTAAAGAGCTATCTAGAGCTCTGTTATAGACTTGTAAACTACTGGCAAAGTGTGGAAGGATGTTAGGGGACAATGGAAGCTGGGATGATTAATCCTGGAGTAAGAAAGGTGTGAACAGGGGCATATCCAAACACACATAATGACTCTGGATAAGGAAACCACACACCTGAATGCCCATAAAGAGTTGGTGATTCAAGTGAGATAGACTATCAATATTAATCTGACATTAAGTCTTCAAAGATAAAACAACTTTAAGATGATGTGTAAAATTTTTAGACAAGTTTAGCACTGGCTACAGTTGTCTTTCAGTAGAATGAACAAAAGATATACTTTTTTCTACAGCAGCTTGTTCAAAATAAGCCTGGAAAAGGTAGGACAACATTTGTCAAACTCAAAATCAAACTAATATGCTGCAGCTTTTTAATTTGTTGTCTTTTCAAAGTTGTATAGCCTATTAGCGCTCATTTAAAGAAATTAGGCCAATATCCAGACAAACATATCTGGAAATGAAATGCTGATACTTGTTCTATGAAATGTTTAAAGTTAGGTTGTGTTAAACGGGTGGTTGTTTCCTTATTAAATTACTGTCTGAGAATGATGGGAATTTGGCAGCTTACAACAGTGTTGGGGCACACCCCAAAAAACATATTGGGGTGGGGTGTTTTTTTTGTTGTTGTTGTTGGTTTGTGGTTTTTTTTTAGTTAAGTTATTAATGGTATCAAAGCCATGTTTTCTCCCCGCATGCTGGTGGATTATGTTGCACACACCCCATTTTGGGGACAGCCGTTTTAGCCTGTTGTGTCGCTGCAACATCTGCACTTATAGCTGAATTTGGGTCCAGAGGTCACACAAAATGAAGAGCCAACAGTCTCATGTCCCTTTAAATATGTTTTTGTGAGAGATCTTGTGGTCAGTCACGTCAGCCCTGATTCAATGAATCATAGTGTGAAGCATGATCCCTGTGTATGGTGGTGGGAATTTACATGCCAGTGATGGGACAGATTTTTCAGGTTAAAGGAAAGTTTTAAGCAATTTTCACAGTGTTAAGGTGTATGAGCTTCCAGGATGGAACAAGTACAAGTAGACTTACCAGCTTTGACAAACAGAGCTGTAGTGGACATGTAGAGAAAAACCTGCAAGCTCAGGTAACAGCTTGCAATGTCTGGAGACTTCAGAGCATCACTTACCATTGTTAGAGGATTTGGAATTATATGGTGCAGAATGCCGTGGTTTTGCAATTGTCATTGTTATAGCTCACCTTAAAAGAGAGTTATAGGCAATCAGTCCTTTAAAGGTTTCCTGTTTCATACCTTCGAAGGCTGTTAGAAGTTAGCAGCTCTGTCTGGAGCATGTCCTAGGACTGTGCTTCCAGTAGGAACAGCAGGAAAGGTGCAGATATATGTTCCTCTGCAGTCCTGAGCATGTCTATGCTCTTCCTCTTCCTCTGGTAGCAGGGAGGCTGTGAGAGAGAAAGAAAGGGCTTGGCTGTTTTCAGCTGAAAAGCAGGGAAGAAGGAAAAGAGAATAAATCAATGATGCAGCTGTGTCGTCTGGGCTGTTCTTCATTGCTGCAGAAGCTTCAAGCTGATTTTCAGACTTTGCTGAGAAGCAAAAGCCTTTGCCAAAACAATCGTGGTGCTGTAGCCAGGTTTATACTGACACAGGGTACAGCTCCTGAGTCCACTCCCATCCTTGCAGAGCTGTAAGCTCTCCATGCCGCAGTTAGCTCATCCCATGACTTACAGTTGTATGCTGCTTCAGGCCATTTGAGCTCTGCATTGTATTCACAAGCTTCATCCTTATCTCCTGTTTTTCACTGCATTCATAATATATTTGTGATATGAACAAATAGCTCCTGTTCTTTGCTCATTCTTCAACTCAAGTTTTTTAATGCTGCAGCCTGGGAGACTGGTAGGACTGGTACTGAATTTGGAGATCATGTTTGCCAGCAAATGTGCTGGGAAGCTTCTAGGGGCAGTGGTCTCCCTGGGTTGCCATCTCCCAATGGATTTTCATTTTGCTATAGTGAGAATGAGCAATAAGCTTCTATTTTCCATTAAAAATGTCCTAGGTCTATCCAAGAATGGAAGATTTGAAAGCAGACAGCCTTGGAAGTTTTAAATTCTGCTTGGAACAAGAGAATGAGGAGAAGACAGTTGTAAAAAAGGCTTAAAAGTGGTGCAATCTTAAGATTTCTAAAGATTTTTAATTAAATAAACATTGAATCGCTCATCTTACATAGACAAGCTTTGGAAAAGTTTGACATCAAAAATCTGCTACAAATATGTTGAGGGAAGCAAAATGTATGGAAATTGTAAGCAATTTGTATGTTAACCAGAAAGAATTTGGATACTTTACTCTGTGCCCTGGCCATGGCTATTTTTATATTGCAATTGACCCACAGGTCTCAGCACGGGTTTAGATGCTCATGTTCATCCCACCTGATGCAAGAATGTTTCATTACACAGCTTACAACATTTCTATGCTCTCTTTTTTTTTTTTTTTTTTCACAGGCTCAGGTGCCCCTGTGAGAGCAGAGATCACTGCTCTTCGCCCTGAAACTGGCACAAAATAACAGAATCATCTGTGAAAACATTTCTCTCCTTCTGGGATGGACTGTGGGAAGAGCATGGAAGGTCTTCCAGCTCTTGAGTGAACCAGCCTGTGCTCATGCTGCAAAAAGGTGGCTCCAGGCACACTAGTGCAAGATTCTTCATCACTGCTGTCAAGTAAAAAGATTGACACTGTCTTAGCAAAGAGCTCAGGGTGGGAAAATGGTGTGGGGGGGAGCTTGTAAATCTTAACTCAGCAACATGATATAAATTGCCAAATATAGGCGAGGGAAAGCCTGAGCCCCTGCTTGGTCACACTGCTTAGGTGTTGTCTTGCTGTTTCTTGCTGTTAAAAATGGACCATTCCCCCAACTTCCCACAAAGGGAAAAGTTAGCACACTGCAGGGTGGGTAATGAGACATTTGGTGCCATTTACCTTTTACCAGATATCACTTCCTGGCCCTTTTCTTTTAAGCAGTACAAATATGGTCTTAATGACTCTTACTGATGAAGGACATATCCTCTTGGATGACAATTTCCTTCCAAACTTCAAATATTTCAATTTCCACCTTGACATTAAAGTGTAAGCCTCTCTGAAGTTGAGTATTCATTAACCTTACAGTGAGTGGGTGCAATGAAAACAATGCTGTAGAGGACTTCCCTTGCTTCCATACATTTGATCAGGCTCATTTTCCCGGCTGTGTTAAATCACTGACAGGAAAACATGCCCACTCTTCCATTCTGTCCCAAGCAAGGACAGTAATGCATGACCTAAGTTATTCCCAAATGCAGGGTGTGGCCCCTGTCCTGCAGTCATGTGCAGTGTTTAAGGTTGCAGTGCAATCCCTGGGAGGTTTTCATCCCATGACAGCTAGCCTGGACATGTTTCAGGAGCAACGCAGAACTGTTCACTGTAGGTGCTATGGATGAACCTCCAACACTTGAGGAGAAAAGGATTTAGTTATATGGATGTGAGCAGCAGTTTGGCACTTATCCCCTAGGGTCAGATAGCAGATATTGACCCATTTGATTTACTGGTATAGATGTCACTTACAAATGCTGGTTAACACTGGAGGATTCACAGGACATCTCTTGAGACTGGGATAAAGCATGGTTGCAAAGTATTAGCACAATCATTTATGTTTAAGAATGGAGGTTTATCCCACCTCAGTGTGTTTCTCCTCCCATCCCAGTGCTCCATCCCCCACAAGTGAGAAGACATTAATTGTGTTAGGGATGCTCAGTCAAAAGCACTTCAGCGGAAGTCAGTGGAAATGTTGACATACTACTGAGCAGGAGTGAAGGCTGAAGCAGCCAGCCTAGAAGAAAACAAATGGGACCATCCAGCACACATCTCACCAAAGCTTTCAGATGTGGACTGTGTGCCAAAAAAAGGCATCTGAGGCTGTATTCAATACAGATCAAATAACAGAACCTTAGGTGCCTTTTGTTGGTTGAATCCACACGGCCTGGTAAATATACTCTCTTATGTATGCAGTATCACCTGGGCACCAAATGATTTATTGTCTCTCGGTTTTCGTTTATAAAACTGACAAAGTCGGGGCTGATAAATGCTGATATATGTTAAATTCAACCAGCTTATGATAAAAGTTGCTTGCCAAGTGGCGACAGCTGGCTGCCTCAGTAAACATGTCACGTAGCTACCTTCACCCCTGAGGAATGTTGATTGCTATTTGATATAATAAAGCATTTTAAGGAAATAGGCAAGGAGGTTAAATGCAACAGATACATAATGCTACCAGCCGTAATGTCTACCACTTAAAAATTTACTGCCAAGTAGCAAAACAGCTAATACCTACTTCAGTGACGCCTGCCAGGGCAGTGATAATGAGTGTGAAATAATGATAATCACAATACTTCCGTATTTACAAGATACCACTGCTGAAGTGTCATCCAGATGGCTATGGAAGGAAGAAAGCATCTTATTGGGAGGGGAGGTCAGTACTGCTCTGTACAGTTAAGTTCCTCCAGATGCATCTACTGTGGCGGGTGGAATGTTGGACAAAGCAAAACCTGGAGCCTAATGTGAACCACAACTAACAGAGAGTGCATCCAACCCTTGCTCCTGGATGTGCTCACCAAATCCAGGCACTGAGTGACACCATCAGCCCTTGGTGCTCTTGAAGCTAGTCTATGTTGCAGGCACAAACACTTCTAAGTCCACGGTGAGGCATAGCAGGAGTCTGAATTTTCTTCTTTCTTTACCTCACATCTTACTTCAAATTTGTGCCTGACACAGAGATGAGGTCTGAGGCAGGATGCAGCTCGTGAGCGGACTTGGGTCCAAGTCGCATTACTTAAGTGCCAAAGGAGACCTTAACTAATGCAAGTGGGAAAATCAGCAGAGCTTGGGGGCACCAAAAACCATTTCAAACCTGGTAGAGAAGTATGGGGAAGCACTTGTGTTCAGGAAAACCTCATTTCTTCCCAAGCTTTTCATTGTGCTAAATAAAGGCATTGCCTCTCCCACAAAATTTGCCCTATTTACAATACTGAACCTTTGGGCTTGTACAGTGCTAGGAGTAGCAAGGCACTGGAAGCCTGCACTGTAATATAAATCATAAAATAGTAATATATGAAAACCTGATGTTGGCATTTCCAGCACTGGAAAAGATTTATAGCATGATTTACAGACCTACCTGCACTGAGTAGCAGCTATTTTATGAATCACTATTTCTGTCACATTGATTTAAAACAAACCTTGGCATTACCATCCCATGGCAGTCTGGTTGCTGTGAGTAACCTGGATGTTTTCAAAGGACTCATGTTTCATTTGAATGCTTTTTACCAGGCTACAAGGACAAAGAACTGTAGGTTGAAGTAATGTGATGAAAAACATCTTGTTTATAAGAACAGGACATGGTAGCAACCAAAGTATTTTAGAGGTAGTAGGGAAATCACTTTGTTGCCTAAATCTTAATTCCAAGGTTCCTTTAGTTGTGTAAGATAGCCAAGGTACCTACCAAAAATAACATGGGTTCTATGGGACATATCACTGTTGCAAAGCTGCAATTCGAGACCACACAGGCTATGCCAAAGTAGCCCACACAGCACCTACATTCAGGCAACTGAATCTCACACAAACCATTTTTGTGTTCTCAAGTGTTGCCTTGATCTTGTTCAGGGAGGCTGCCCCTCTGAGGAGCTGTCCCTTTCCCCTCACAAGAGCACAGCTAAAGTCAAAGTCCTGGGAGCCTGGAGGGATTCAGCGGGTGCTGGGTGTGTGAAAGGCTGCTCAACCAGGAGACAGGCTGTGGTAATCCCTGCTGAAAACTCCAGAGCATACTGGCCTGGCTCAAGAGCACTCCTTTGCCCTCTGCAGTGGTCCTGCAGTTCCACTTAATAAAATATTCTTGTGTGGTTTTCTTATAGCGATGTCCTGAAGAGTGTAAATGTGCTCCATGTATGCAGAAAGAGACAAACCTCTGTTAGACCCTGCTGGAATTTACTGGAGAAATTTTATTGAAACCTGGGACCAGATGTCTCATCATTTTTCCAGTGCCACATTTCAGGACCAAGTAGTTCTTGCTTAATATTTGCTGCTTTTTTCCCAGTTGGGATTACCATATTGTCATATTTAAAACATGTAGTGCTTTAGAGGAAAAGCATCTGCAAATTCTGGGGTACTCCGACTGTTGTGCGTCGTGTGGCAGTGTGAGAATAACCAGCAGTCTGATGGTTTCATTGCCCTGAACCTTTTCCCCTGCAAAATTCCTCTGCCCATGAGACAGCTTTTTAGGTCAATATGCCCATTTACATAGCACAGAAGAGCCATGGGTGGCCAGGCAGAGCAGTGTCACTAAACTCCCATATGTAAAACTCCTGGGATGCACAATTAGAAGCTGTTACTAAGAAAGAATAGCAGGTATGACTGGGAGCTTCTTCCTGGACTTCATTTTATTCCCAATTTTGTCTCACTCCTCCCCCCAGGGTCACAGCGGGATGAGGAATGGGACTGTTCAGTTCCTCACATACTGCCTACACTGCTCCTTCCTCCTCAGGGTGAGGACTCCTCACGCCCCTCCTCTGCTCTGTGGTCCCTCCCACAGGAGACAGTCTTCCACAGGTCCTTTCCATGGGCTGCAGTTCTTCACAAACTGAAGACCAGAATGTCAGTGAAATGTAGAGAGAGAGAAAAATTGGAATATATATGTCCTTCTCCTTAAAATAATCTCTGCAGTCTCTGTAAGACTGGAGAGCAGAAAGTTACAGAATACATAATTTTGTCATGACTGGAGAAAAAAAATATGGCATCTAAATTTTCAGGTTAGTTTTCTTCTTCCAAAATTTTTGAAACAAAATTCCTGCTTTGCACTAATATATAAGGTACTGATGCTGTTCTTCAGAATGGTTCCAGTGGGGTCTAAACATGATGTAAGGTGACTCACAGTACCTAAGGACAGGATCAATCACTATGACCAGCCCACAAAGTCTTGCAATTGAAAATGAAGTTCTGATTAAATAAAATTTTGAGAAGGTGTTTGCCTCTATTTCAGAGAATTCAATTCCTCTTCCAATATGTGGTTTCATTTTTTTTTTTTCTGTAAAAATCAGAATTTTGATCCAAATGCTTCTTGATTGAAGCTCTGGAAGTTTAAAGGTTATATTTTGATTAAATTGAATGAACCTTTTTTTTTTAAAAAAAAAAAAAAAACTTCTTCAAATTTTGTGTTTAGGGCTACTGACTGATTTTATCATGCTACCAGGCTGTTGTGAATTCAAAATTCTGATTTATACCTTGTTTTTCAAGCATGTGGTATCTGCCAAAATGTACCTGGAAAGACTCTCACACCTGAAATGAAGCAATCCAGGACTTCTGCTTTTTTGGAGATGCTTCCATTGTAACAACTTGTGTACCTCCACCTGTTGAAATGGCTCTCCTTGAATATCTTTAACTGAAAAATTGCAGACAGTATATAATTTGCTTGTCTGTCAGCATCTGGCAATATAAACAGTGTTAATAAGCCAATAAGCATTTTTGTTCTTCATAGCTCTTTTGGTTAATTATAAGCCATTCTGGATCATGATTAGATAGAGAAAGCCTCAAGGCTCCAGATCCCTAAACTGAAATGATAGTCAGAATTTTCCAGACTGACAGATGAGAAAGAAAGGGATAAAGGAGTGCAAGGAAATAACAAGGAAATGTTTTGTTTCTGCTTGGAATATTCATAATTGTCATTCACCCATTTTCAAGTCGGTGTCCTAATTCATGTCTGCTCCAGGTTTATCCCCTAAGCTCCCTCCCATCCTGTGTCACCTAATCATAAAGCTGAATTTCTGTATGTGGAGAAGAGGTGCTGCCCATCTCTGAGAAGGGGTGAGCAAGTGCACTTCTCAGGGCTTTGTGTGGGAAAGCACTTGCACAGCCCACTGCCTTCATGCCTTCCTGGAGAGAACCTGCATCCTGTACAAGGACATGGAACTGTCTCCACCTCCCAGCATGGACCAGCCCCGGGCTCTTAAATGATGCATTCTGCTTAGATTGGCAGTGAGTGGGTGGGACGTGGCTGTTTTATATCCTTACTTTCACTGAATTCTTTACAGACTATTTCCCTGGAATGACCTTCCACTCCTTTTTCTGGAGTGACCTTCCTGTCACCTTCAAACAGATTCTCACTTGGTCACAGCTTCTGTCCCCATCAGTGACAGCTGGTCAGGCTGTCCTGGAGTGCTTGTCCTAACTCCCTGAACTGAGATTTCCAATCTACTCACAAGCTGCACCCCTAACCTCCTAATTTTCTAGTATTATAAACTTATTTTAAAAGTGTCCTGGAGTTTGTGCATCCAGGTGCAGTCTTTGCTCTTCTGTACTCACAAACACTTTGCAAAGCACACCTGTTATTGGTCATTAGGCTTGTAGGAAACTTACAAAACTTGTATTTCTGTGTGGGGAATGAAAAAACCCTTGGGGGTCTGCAAAATTAAACCTGCCAAGCCTTATGACAAGAGCAATCAGCGTCTGAGATGGCCACCTACTTACACAGGACACTTTCCCCTCCAAGGGGGCTGCAATAACAGGTATTTTCCCAGCACACAGTGCAAAACTTCCAGTGGAAAAGCAGGTAGGAAAGAGAGGAAGATTTTGCTGGTTCTGGGAGCAGCTTGGAGATGTCATCCAGCTCTGATAGCCCAAGCTGAGGCAGTTCCTACCCTTAGCAGAGCTGTGGCTGGGGACTACACACCAGTATGAGAGGCAGAAGGCTGGCAGCAGTGGCTCCTGCCATGCACTGGATGGCACTGGAAATCAGACCTAAGAGCACGAGAGCCTTCTGCTTAGCACCTCCTGTGTGGTCACAAGGAAAACTCTGTCAGTGAGAAATAAAGGCTGAGACCACTCTTCAGTCCAAGTCTGTGGGCCAATAGTGCATCCCAGAGGCAGCAAGAGCAGGATCTAAACTGGCTGATCACAGAACACTTCTGGTTCAGTTTTTTACAGCTTATGAAAAAAATAACCAACCAACCAATCAATCAGAAAAAAAAAACCTCTTAAAGGAAGTCCAGGAGCAAAGGCTGATGTATCAACTTCCTTCAAGGACATCTTTCCACTGGAGAATTGACTTGTTCCTGGACTTGTACTTGGCCTGGCATGCCAGCCAGTGTTTTTCATGTCCATGCAGAGAAGCTGTAGGGAGCCTTCCTTCTCTGTGCCTAGCCAGAAAGATACTGCAGGTGTCAGGGTTGGGGTAAAGGTGTTGGGATGGGGGAATGGTCTTTGGGAGGAGGTCAGGTTCCTTGGTGACCTAACTGACTTTAGAAAACCAGTGAACTTCTGTGTTGTTTCCTGAGGCAAGAGGCTGCTCTGTCTTTCCCAGTCCTGTAGACAGCAGTTCTTCCCTCTTACACTGAGACACTCTTAAGGTGCATGTTTCTCACCCCAGCAAGTCACCCCCACTGCTGACTGTGTGAGAGGGATACCCTGACCACAGAGCAGCTGGTAAAAGCACACATGCCAGTGGCAACATGGTTAAGACATGTGGCCAGTGGATACCAGGAGCGTGCTCGCTCCCAGTGGCAAAGAGGTTACTGCTGGCTGGCTGGGCATGGTGTGGTCTCTGTAAGGATCAGGCAGGAGTTTTGCTTGGTTCCCCTGAGGCTGGACTAAGTGGCTGGCATGGCTCAGGCTCCAGGCACAGTCCTGAATGTCTGTGGATGGAAAACAGGCAAGTGAGGGACAAGAGAGCAGCCTGATACTCCCACATTCACACCTTACCCAGGTGTGCAGGGCAAGAAACTGGAGAATATGCATCTTGCACTTGGTATCAGGTTTGTATCAGGCTATTGATATGACAATGGCAATGTCTAGGAATGAATTAAGGGTTTTGGGCAGCTTCCAACCTCTTCTCTCCAAGCCCCAAAGTACAAGTCTCTTCACTAGCAGATAATGCCAAATTAAAACAACAAGACATGTAGGTGGGATTTCTGTCCCATAACTACAGAAGTCTAAGCCCAAGTTAGATGTTGCCTTTGCAGCAGGTGAAGACTCATGAGCTAAACACATTGCATCCATCTGCCTGGTGCTCACGTTGAGTCAGTGATTAGCAGGGGCCATTTGCCTTTCCTGGGCACAGCTCAGAGGTTGTCTCTGAGGGCTTGGCTGGCTGCCTGGCCCTCAAAGGCAAAAGCCTTGTGGAAAAAACATGCAGTTTTGTGGTCTGCAGACAGCAGCCCCCAGAGTCCAGCCCTGCTGCTCCCACTGAGCGGGATTAAAATATTTGCAGCTGTACACAGGGAACAAGTGCAGCCCTCAGCAAGAAAAGAGGTGCTGGCAAGGCAGGATCATGGAAGCAGAGGGACCTGTGCCAGGGTCTGGTTTGGGGAGTGGCTGATGTGGGAAGCAGCACATGGCCCAAGTACAAGCCACTGGATGGCAGGAGGGAAAATGGGACTTTCGCTTTGGTGAATTCTAATATGGAAGCCTTTCCCACTTTTGTTGTAACCAGAATTGCTGCTAGTAAACTCCAGGGTAAGGAAGCAAAAAGGCCTTTGCACAGTATCTGCAGAGGTATAATTCAACCGCCTAGTGAGATGTTCAGGGTCCCAGGCACACACCTCAGGAGAGTCCAGGTTTCTTCTTGTCCCCAGAGGTCCGGGCTGACCCATGGTATCCAGGCAGTACAAAGATCATGGCCAATGGGGGAATAGGGAGGGAGTGGCTGACGGACATAAGAACAAGGGAAGGAGCTAGTGTGGACCCAACCTCCCCTTTGGGAAGCCTCTTGTGTCTCCCCAACCCGGGGAATGCCTCCCAGGGTCCCCACACCTTTGGTTCCTGGAGTGTCTAAGTCTAACACTATAAGAAAGAAATGAGGAGCTTGGGTGAAACCCCAAGGAAGGGCACAGAGGGTGTTTGTGGTCTGGCCTCAACTCCACAAGAGTTTGTTTCCTTCTGCATCGCTTCCACAGCTCTTGCTTGGCTCCTGCAAGGGCATCAGAGCCCCAGAGGATGCTGGCCCCATGTATCATGGCTCCAGATGGGAAGGAAATCCTAGAATGCTTTGGGTTGGGAGGGCCCTTAAAAATTCTCCGTTTCCAACCCTCCTGCCCTGGCCAGGTACACCTTTCACTAGAACAAATCCTTGGAGCTAATTCCATATGCCCCAGAGCTAACGCTTCATCTCAGAAAAAGTGTTAAATATATCTAGGCTTTGAAAACACACTGATATCAAATTTGAATTTAAAACAATTTATACATAGACCATAATAACATTTAAATGACATTTAGTCATTTCAAGCTTGAGGAGTCTAAGTACTATGGGTTTGTATAAATGGCTGATATGTTATTTGTTTATTGGGCAATCTGCTTTTTTACATTGTTTGTCAGGCTATATAATTTTAGGTGAAAGCTTTTTAGCATGCTGCACCTGCCAGAACTTTCTTAATACACAAGTTTCTGCTCCAGTGTGCATAGAAAATAGGCCACTAATTGCCTTCTAACCTGCTCTAGCATTGTTAACCAGAACCTGGTTGCTCTGTAAATTAGGCAACCATATTAATGGTACTGCTGCACAAATCAGCTGAGCACTGCATAGTTGATTTCGTTTGAGGTTCACAAGAGGATAATTTAGGTTAAGAGGCTAGTTTTGGCAACAGTAGCGCTCTTTTATTAAATTGTACATTTCCTAACCACAGTGGGGAACGGGAAGCAATCGCTTCATAGGATACCAAGAATGGGAGACCTGGAGTCTTTCACTGGGCTTATTTCTTGGGACAGGTTCCTTCCTTCCCTTGAGCCTGTGTTGATCTGCTCTGGATCCTTGGACGGCATGTTACTCCAAGAGGAGGTCATCTTCTAGTTTGAGCTAGTGGTGGGACCATATGGCCCAGATGGCTGTGGGGTTTCTGAAAGCTGCTTTGCTACAAGGTGATGTCTCACTTCCTTCAGTTGCTATGATGAAATTACTCTCACAAAGGTTTCTGCAATGACACGTGGATTTTATTGACTGTGAAAAACACAGTTGTAGATGAATATAGGAGAACTGCCTCAAATGAAATGATCTAATGGTCATGCCTGGCTAGAGACCCAGTGGCTGGGTGTTGCTGTGTTGTAGCTCACCGAGCGGCGTTTTAAGGCTCAAGCGCTCATTTGCTCCTTGGCAGTACATACACCAACTTTGTCAGAGGTCAGTGCAGGCTGCCCAGATCTTTTACTGAAACTGAAATGAGCTGAGAGTACCAAGTGTCTCACAACCCCTCTGCAAGCACTCAGGGCTTGCTAAGAGCCAAGTAAAGAGGTGCCCTCCCAAGGACCAAATGCCTGACGCATTTCTTACCAATAGGGAGAGACTCTGACCGTTCAACTTTCCCTTAATGTACTACAAGACCAAACAGTCTCCTAAGTCACACCGAGTGTTTTCTGACTGCTGCTTTTTAAAGCCTTCTGTTATTCCCAAAGCTTGGACCAAATACTGAGTTAATGATTACTGGGTGAAGTTTCAGTGGTTATTTTGAGGGGACAACCTTTTCCAGCCTTCTGGACACCTGAGGCAGGACGTTTAATCAATGTCTTTGTCCTTGTCAGCTGATGCATTAAATCAGGTGGTGTTCGGGTACATAAAATCATTTCAAGCATTGACAATGTGCTTTCCAGTGTGCAGGTAAGGAGCAATAAAACCTACATGCATCATTCAGAGAATAAAAATCAGGTCAAGTTTTCAATTAAATGTGCCAACCTATACCCATTATGTGTGTGCAGTTCATCATCCTTTCATCAAGATATTGGGTTTTTTCCTAGTCTTCTATGTAACTGTGGATTTAAATCACAGATTTATGAACTGGACTTGAATTGTGAATCTTATACAGAAATAAATATATAAATACTGAACAGAAGTAGTATGCAAAATAAAGAAATTGATATATAATTAAGGGATTTGGAAATACTAGATGGAAATATAATTAAGAAGACTAGAACAGAGAAAGAGAAAGTGAAAGAGAAAGCAAATGAAAGAAAGTGGTGGAAGACAAGGCAAGGGGCAAGAAAGGCAAGCAGAAGAGTTTTGCAGATCAGTGGAAATATTCATAGCTACATGGATCCTTAATATGTTTAAATTGCACTTAAAACAGCATATTATAAGTAAATAAGCAAAGCTAAGAGATGTTACACCTCATAGAAAATGTTTAAATTATTTTATATACAATGGAAAACAGTGGTCATTGCCACTGAGCAAGTGAGAAATCCATATTATTTAATTGGCTCCACATACTTTTGTCTTAATGAGTTATCTGTGAGAAAATTCTAGTTACTTTTCCTACATTTTTTAAAACATGAGAGGTCCAAAAGGTTTTCAGAGGGTGAATGTCTCAACTTAGAAAATATATCATTATTTCAATATTTAGAATTGAACCTGTCTAATGACTGAATGAGCCTGTAAGGTGTAGATGGATAAATTTCTCTTCCCTTCTTGGATAAACATAAGAACTAGGCCCATTGCAGTGTATTACATAGGCAAGGAAATACAAGCAAGGAACAGCTTCAGCTGATACCACATCTATGTACTCTGTGACACAGCATTTTGTCTGCTGGCCTCCTCCTCTTCCTCCCCAGGGCTCTTCTCTTATCTGCAGCAGGTTATAGACAAACTCAGGTAAAAGAATGCTGCGTTTGTTCTACTTTGCCTCTGTAGGTCCTCGAGACCAAGACTTACTCACTGTTGATTTTAGGGCAGCCCTGCTCAGAGGACAGAGGGATGGGTTTTCTTGTGAATTTCTTCCTAGCACTTCCCTCTGTGGAGTTTGAAAGGTTCACAGAACCTCCAGAGATTATGTGGTATCAGTTATAGAGGGAAGAATGAAATCTGATGCCTTGATTTCCAAACAAATTTCAGTCATTTCATAACCTTCTGAAATCCATGTTACATCAAGTGTCACAAGGCTAAAAAGTCTCCCCTAGCTCTTAGTGTTGACTTGAAGTGCTGGGAAATGCTACTGGAGCTAAGAAAAAGCCTGTGTGGACAGCATTGGAGGGGGTCAAGACACTTCCAGAGCCCAGTTCTTGTGTCATTGGGTGTTCACAGCCAGACTCCCCAAAAGCTTCCCCTTCTCTTGAGAGTACCTTGAGCTGCTGCAGACCAGCTGCCCAGAAAAGAAAGGTGTTTGCACTGGAAACCCATCTGGAAAATTTTACCGAAGAGATTGACCAAGGTTACATCATGTCCCTTTGGTCAGGCCTGCTGGAGCAGAGCCCAGGTCCTGCTTCCCTCTTGGGCAGAGGGATGGTGAGAGCACAGCCTCCCTCTCTCCTGGCCTCCAGACCCATATTTTTCACTGTGGGGAGTGAAATGCTTTTTCTGAAGGGTGAAGCATTTTCAAATGCTTTTCTCTGAAGGGTGTTCACCTTGTGTGTCTTTTGCATAAATCACCTTCTTCCTCCGTGCCCAGGGCTGGAGGATGGAGAGTGAGGAATGCCTCCCAGCTTTTCTCTGCAGGGCTCAATATCGCAGCTCCACACGGTGAGCTCTCACTCAGTCCTCAGGTCCAGGCCAAGGATCTGCTTACTGTTGTGAACACGTAAAGGACTTGGCTGCTGAGCTTTAAGATGTATCTGTGGAACCTGTGTGATGTGCAGCAGTTCAAAGTTTGATTAAATGTAGGCAGCTTTGCACAGAGATACTGGTCTGGAGAGACATCGATGTGGGACAACATCCCAGCAGGAATTCTAACATACTTAAATCCAGCAAAGAAACACAGCAGCTAAGAAAACAGAGCAGGAAAATTCTGTGCAGGGCTGCTGTCTCCAAATGTCAGCTGTTCCTGCCCTCTACTCATTTGGGATCATCCATACACCATCACTTTTGCTTTCAGAGCCTTGCAAAGGAGGCAGTGATTCCACACCCTCCCTAGTAGTCATGGGCAGCTACTGTGTGTCACAGTTTCCCAGCTTCACTTTACACCAGTCCAAACAATTTTAAGGAAAGTTTCCCTGCATGTTTGGTGAGAGGTAGAGATACAGAATGGAAAATTTCAGCTCAAATGGTTGAAGTCCAGCAAAATTCCAATGGACAAACAAGAGGGGAGGACTGTGGTGAGAACTGCCAGGTGCCACTTGCCTGGCCAGGTTCTGTCTGAGCCCCAAACCTCATGTGCCCCAAAGAGCCTGGGTCTAGGAGAAAAATCAAGCAGCTGGGGGATGTGAGGAGGAGTTCTTTCAGGCTGATGATTCTAGCCTGGATTCCTCCAGCTGTAACTTTTTGGATAAATAAATAAATATACATATTGATATTTTTCTACTCCAATCTGGTATAGTAAACATTGAGTAGAAAACAGAAAACTGTGTGGGGCAAACAACATGAAACAGCTGTGTTTCAGCGGGAAGGTTCACAGTATTCAAAAGTAATTCCTCAGCTCTTCTTACAAGACAGTGAAAGTATGCTTCCCTGGTCATAATGAAAGAATTAATTTTGGGAAAGATGGAAAAAAATTCAAAGGTGTATATTAGAAAGTCTAAAAAGAGACTACCTATATAAACATCTTTACTATTCTCAGATTTCCCAAGGCAAATTCCCTGTATATTTCCTGGACGAGGTCTTGTTTAAAATGGTTGCGTAAACATGTCTTCCCGCAGTTCAAGCTCTCTTCTCTCACACCTGCAGTGTGAAGAAGCTGATGTGTGGTGGGAAGAGCAAACTGAACCTGCTGTGTGCCAATGCTGAATCGCTTAGAGGGCTAAAAAACCTTCTTGCAAAAAAAAAAAAAAAAAAAAAAAAAAGCTGATGAACCAGTCTTACTTTGGGGCAGGTGGAATAGTTTGTGCTCTCATTTTTATCGTTAGCTCTAAGGGGGAAAGACAGATTTGTTTTCACATGGTTATTGATTATTAACCAGCTTTGTGAAAGGTTACCTTTCTGCTAGATACAGCCATGGTGGGGGGTTAAAAATGAATCCCTGGGAAAGTTCTGTTTCCCAGTCACCTTCTCCCACTGAGGTCCCTTGCCATGGATAGAGTTTACAAGTGTTGGTTTGAGCACAGATGGGAGAGAAAAAGAGATTATTGTGAATATGCTCCACTCACCTTCAATACTTCTTTTCTGTCTGAATGTGGATTCCAGAAAAGGGTTTGCACATTGCGAAGTCGTTAAGTATTATACAGACAGAGAAAATCTAACTAGACTACTTTAGGAAGTGGGACTGAACTATGCTCCTTACTATTGTATGCACACCCTACTGCAATTCTCTCAGGGATGCATATTGACCACTTTCAGGGACGGATTTGTGTCTGCAGAGCCCAGTCCCGAGGCAAGTGGGCCATTCCTGTCACTGGCCGTTCCCGTCATTCCCATCGGCCTCCTCCATCACCCATTTTCCACATCAAGTGGATCATTTCCCGGTCCGGTGGGATGCATTCGCTGCTCAGAGACTTCTCCTGGGAACCCTCAGCTGTGTAAGGACTCAAGCCAAGTATCAGTAATTGCATCCCAGGTCGAGGAGGCAGGCAGAGGTGACCCCTGGGATCAGACTCCAGCCGGGCTCACCTCCCCCAGGAACCCCGGGCTGCCGGACATCACCACCCCCAGGACGTGGCCGAGGTCCCCAGTGCCGGGATACCCAGCGGGGCCCTTTTCCTGCACTGCAGCTCGCCACCTTGTTGTCAGAACGGCAAAGCGTGCCCTTATCGCCTGCTCACGCAGGCAGAATGAAAGAGAATTAGCTCTAAATTATACGAAATTCATTTGCTTTGGAGGGTGAAGTGTTTGCTCTGTTTAGAAACGTTCGTTATAGAGAAAGGACCGCATTAAGACACCGGGTAATGGTCCTCCCAGGAGATGAATCAATTTGCTCTGGGTTTTATGGCCTCGGTTTTGTTTGTCCGCGCCGGTTCCCCGTGGAAAACCCGGAGCAGTAAATGCTGCAGGTAACACATCTCTGGGGAAGGGGCTGTCGGTGCTGTTCTGGGGTCGGGGCACAAGACGTCTCCGGATCAAAGGACACCCGTGCCTGCAAGACACCTGAGTGGAGGCATCGTGAGCGCGGAGGGGAGAACCACCACGAAAGGAGCTGCGCATCCCGCTGGCCGCACATTGCGAGCCCCGCCGCGCCGCGTATCCTGCCCGGAATGCCAGGGGATGGAGGGGGCAGGTGCGGGGCGCAGGGAGCCTGAGCAGCAGCCATGTCTATCTGTAATTCCCGCTAATAAAATACTTTTTCACTATCCGCACTATAATTGGTTTACAGCCTTTTTTGTTTATTTATCCATAAGAGCTGCTGTTAAATGGCTTGGGAAAGCAATCGCTTAATGGCTCAATATTGAATCAAAGGCTCAGTGTGCTTTCTAAGAGATGGGGGATCCGCGTGAGTCCAGAGCGGAAACTCAAAGCGTAATGGACTGGGCGGGTTTATGATCCCACGGAACAGGGCGCAGGAGCGAGGGATCGGGACCCTCCTGCCTCGCCGTTCAGGGCGTGCATCAACACTGGCCGAGCCGAGCCGGGCCGTGCCGAGCCGAGCCGGGCCGGGCCGGGCCGAGCCGAGCCGAGCCGAGCCGAGCCGAGCCGAGCCGAGCCGGGCCGAGCCGGGCCAAGTCGGGCCACTCGCACCCGCCCTACACAGGCCGAGGGAGCGCACCCCGACGAAGGCGGCCGGAGCGCCGGTGTCGGGGAAGCGGCGGCGGGAGGAGGCGGGCCGGGAGGAGAGGAAGCGTGCCTGCACCCGAGCAGGAGAGAGCGGCGGCCGGGCCGAGCGCAGGGAGGCAGGGAAATGATCTTTGTCCCTTTCGGTAGCTCTCCGCCTCCTCATAGCCTCGTCACCAAGTCAACCGGCACCAGCTCGGAGCGCATTATCTCCGAGGGTCAACACATTGCGGCCCAAGCCGCGGGGAAGGCTCCCAAATTTACCTCTTGGACAAACAATCCGCTGCCTATCGCTCGCTGTGGTGATAGCATTGTGGTCCCCCACCGGCCGGTGCTGGCCTTCGCCCAGGGCTCCGGGACACGGGTACCCCCGAGGGAGCGCCCTGCCCGTCCATGGACACCCACATCCCTAGGGGAGATGCCCTCACAGCCAAAAGTGCCTTGTCGCTGAACCCCTCCAGGAGCCGAGTTTACCCCGGCCCTCCGAGGGTGCTCCTCCCCGGGGGTCACTGGGGGATAAGCAACTTCTGGGCAAGCGAGGGGGACAGGGAAAAAAATGACTTTAAGCACCATCCGTCCCGGAGCGCCCCGCGCATCGGCGCAATCCCCTGAGCCCCCGGCCGGCCCCGCAAGCCCACCGCCGCGGGACTCCTCAGTCCAGAGCAGGGAGCAGCACCCAGCAGAAGGGTCGGGGGTCTCGGGCTCGGCCCGGCTGAGGGGAAGGAAGGGGCTTGCGGGGCCAGGGCAACTCCGGCTGGCCTCCTACGGCCCGCGCCCCGCCCCGGAGGGTTGCGGGAGGGCTCACGTGGGGGAGAGGCGCCTATGGGGAGCCGGGCAGGGCGGTGGGGCCCGGCGGGGCCGCCAGCTGTCAAAGAGGCATCCCGGGCTCCGCCAGCGGGAGCAGCCTTATGTGTCCCTAAGCTGCGAAGCCCCCTTGGCCCCGCTCGCCATGAACACCGAGGAGCAGTATTACGCCTCGGCGCAGCTCTACAAGGAGTCGTGTGCGTTTCAGAGAACCCAAGCGCAGGACTACAACCCCAGCCCCCCCGCCTGCCTGTACATGGGCAGGCAGCAGCAGACTCCTTATTCCAGCGCCTTAGGGGCTCTCGAGCAAGGCAGCCCTCCAGACATTTCACCTTACGAGGTGCCCCCCATCACTGAGGATGTCGGGGTCTCCCACCTTCATCACCATCACCACCACCACCCTCATCTTCCTCCTCCCCACCAGGACGCGCTGCCTTTCGCAGACGGGGCGGACACGGGGGCTATAGAGGAACCCCGAGTGCAGGTGCCTTTCGCCTGGATGAAGTCCACCAAATCTCACGCCTGGAAGGGACAGTGGACCGGTAAGCCCCGCAGCATCCCTCTGCACCCCCCGCTTCTCTCCCACTCGGCGCTCAGTAGCTCTCCCTTGCACCGGCCCTGCTCCCACCGCTCGGATGTCATGTGGAGCGGTCCTGGAGGGTCGTTTCCCCTCTGCCAGCCTCTGCAGACCTGCTGCTCTAGGGCTGCTAGTGTTGCGTTGAACCCCGGGGAGAGAGCTGGCGCTCCGGTCCCGCCGGCGGGCTCACCGCTCCCTGCGCCTCGGCAATTATTAACGAATTATTTTTCACCAATTAACTAATTGTGGCCAAGCCGGGACGTCGTGACACCTCCCGGGAGCTGCTTCCTCGGGCAGCACAGGGTCCCCGCGGGCGCGGTGAGCTCCGAGCGGGGGCCGGGTGGCGGAGGCACCTGCGAGGTAGAGCGGGCGGGGAAGCGGCAGGAGGGCAGGCGGGAGGGGACAGCCCCGCTGCCCCGTGTCCCCTCGCCCACCGTGCGGCCGCGGAGCAGCCCCCGAGACCTCAGGGCAGCCGCTGAGACCCTTTCAGCTGCCTCTCGGCTCTCGCCGGCGCAGAGCCCATCTCCCCTCCTGCCCCCCTCTATCCCGCGCCTCCTGCTCCCTGGCGGGTTTTAGCCACAAATGCACCTCTCCGAGTGAAAAAAACAGGGCACGGAAAACAATGCACAAACGAAACAGAGGTGCCAGTGAGGGGAAGAAACTCTATCTAGGCAGAAAGTTCCGCTGCCCAACAATATTTCTGTCTCTGCCGGCACAATGTTATCGTGTCCTGCGCCTCCGTCACGCCTATACGGCAAATATTATATTAATGGCTTTGTTCAAATAGACAGTTGGAAAAAGGACCGGAGTATTAAAATCTCCACGAAACAGTTTGGGAATTGCATGGGGCAGGCCGAGGGGGAGGGAAGGACAGGTGGCGGTCCCCAGTGTCCCTAGAGGCGCATCCGCCCACAAAGGTAGAAGAGAGTGCTGTCCCAGCCCGCGGACACGGCGGCAGGGATGGTGACAGGGCGGAGGTGGGGAGAGGGAGAGAGAAAAATCAAGTTGTTTTCCGTGAGTTGAGTGAATTTCGGGAATAATAATAATAATACGCCAAACTTTTGAATTACACCTTTTTTTTTTTTTTTTTTTTTTTTTTTTTTTTTTTTTTTTTTCCCTCTTTCTCCAGTACCCGAAGAATGACAAAAATATCAGGAAAGCGAAACTTTCCCCGTGGAAGCCTAAAATCCTTGCCTGTTGTCCCCAGCCCTGGCGGGAGGAGCAGGCAGGGGCCGTGCACGGCCCCGTCGGTGTGATGTGAGTGCAGGGTTCCTGCCGCAGGAAGAGAAGGGTGCACCGCGCTGTGCCGAGTGCGACAGAGCGCTCGCAGCCAAACGCCGGCGTATTTTGTACCGTGTATGTGGCAAACGATATGGCCCGATATGGTTTCTTTTTTATGGAGACCCTTGGGATTTAGTGGAGGCTGCGAGGCTTTGCGCTGTTGCCAGGACAGGGCGCCCAGGGAGGCCGCGCTGGGCCCGGCCCGGTGGCGCACGCCGTGCCCGGCCCCGGGCTGCTCTGCCTTGTCCCGGGGCCCGACCCACCTCGGCCCTCCACAGACCCCGGCCGTCCCGCTCCAAAAGGAACAAAACAAGGGTGTTTTTTTTCCAGATACAAACTCATGCATGCATAGGCTTAGATTTACCAGCATTTTTATACATATATACATTGATTTTAATATTTATTTATACACGCACATAGGTATATACACATCACTACGCAAACATGTGTATTTAAATATATATTTTAAATACATATATAAGTCTTATACATAGGTTTACATTTACAAACACCGTATATGTAAATACAGAATCATGGGAATAGGAAGATGAGCTGTGGGAGAGTCCACGTATCTCTCTTGAAATTATTGTTCCATCCTGGCTGTTTAAAGCACCGTTCCCCGCAGATGATACCAACCCCAAAAACGTTCCCAGAGTGGGGCTGGCACTGGCAAAGGCGGCTCTGAGTTTCCGTGCCTACCTGCGGCCCTTCTCGATGTGCCTGCTAGTACTACCCGTGCCCCAGGGCCCACGCAGGACTGCGGCGGCCGCGCTGGGAACGGCGATCCCGCTGCTGCCGCTTTTTTTTTTTTTTTTTTTTTTTTTTTTGGGGGTTTTTTTTTTCTTTTTTTTTTTTTTTTTCGGGGG
>NW_024502569.1:3434571-3457203 GCF_017590055.1 Onychostruthus taczanowskii | reverse complement strand
GGGCCCGGGTGGGAACGGCGCTCCCCCTGCTGCCCCTTTTTTTTTTTTTTTTTTTTTTTGAGAGGTTAATTTTTTCATTTTGTTTTGGTTTACGTGGTGGAGTTTTTTTCTTTTTATTTTCTTACTTTTTTTTTTAATTATTTTTTGAAAATTAATTTTAACCCGAACGTGAACAATTGCGGCCCTGGATCCGGGAGACTTTCTGAGCTTTCAGTGTCACGCAAACCGTGGCACGTGTGTTTCTCCCTCGGCTCCAGAGACGGCTCTTCCCTGAAAACCCCATCCAAATCATTGCTAAAAAATATTAAATTACTGTAAAGTAAAATAACAGCAGCGCTGACTGCCGTCAGCAGCACCACCTCACTCTGCCCAGCAGGAGAGCTCCCCGAGACTCCCCCTCACCCCCTTGCTTCCTCCCGCGTATCCTCCGCTCCGCGCAGGGGTCGTGGGACGTGGTCCCCGCAGCCCGAGGGGGCGGCCGGGCGGGCCCAGGCTGACTCTCGCTTCTCTCCAGGTGGATCCTACATGGTGGAACCGGAGGAGAACAAGCGGACGAGGACGGCGTACACGCGGGCGCAGCTGCTGGAACTGGAGAAGGAGTTTCTCTTCAACAAGTACATCTCCAGGCCGCGGCGGGTGGAGCTGGCTGTCATGTTGAACTTGACCGAGAGGCACATCAAGATCTGGTTCCAGAACCGGCGGATGAAGTGGAAGAAAGAAGAAGACAAAAAGCGAGGGGCGGGCAACAGCAATGACCCCGAGCAAGACTGCGTTGTGTCCTCTGGGGAGCTCCAGACCAAGGAGGATCTCCAGCCATGCCCCGCCGGGAACCTTCCCTCGGGAGCCTCCAGGGACCTCCTCGCCCCCAGCCTAGCCCCCAGAAGGCAGCAGGACTCTCGGTGAGCCGCGGGGAGCTCCACGGCCCGGGACGAGGAAAAGGATGGGACATGGAAAAGAGCCGAGAGGCTGGCGCCAGCTTCTCTCTGCCGTGCACTGCCGTGCCGTGCCGTGCCATGCCGTGCCGTGCCGTGCCGTGCCGTGCCGTGCCGACCCACTCGCTCCTTCCCCCGGGGAAACGCGGTGCCTCCACTCCGAAACTCGCGTTCTCCGGACAGTAAATGTAAGATGCCCAGCTGTGACGAGGAGAGGCTCGCTGCGGGCGCTAGCGCCGGGGAGGCCGCAGGGAGCCGCCGGGATGGCGGGGAGCTGGGCCCCGCTCCTGCGGGCCGCCCGCGCCTCAGCGAGCCCTACGGGATAGCTTCCCCCGGGGAAGGTGGGTGTCAGGCGGCCACCCCGGGTGTGTGCCACCCCGGGTGCACGGAGAGGTCTGGAAAGCGGAGGAGAAGCGAGCGCACGCTGCCTTCCTTGCCGCCGACAGCTGCTCGGTCGGAGCGCGTCTGTCGGTCCACGGGCGCGGACACGGACCCGAGTATCCCGGACCATCCACGGGCTGGCACGCCGCCGTCCCCGTCCATTCCAGTCCCCAGGGCATCGGCTCTACCGAGGACTCTCTCAGGACTGTAACTTACTTCTTCGGAAACTGGAACCTGGTTTCTTTCGTTTTCTTTTGCTTTTGGGAAAGAAAGGAGGGGAAAGAAATAAAACGAGAGGAAAAAAAATTAAATTAGAAAATAAAACGCCCACGTGTCCTGTGGGCAGGATTTGTCTCCCCCGATGACCGGCACAGGTAGCCAGATCCTCCTCCAGCGGCTGCGGGGACCCTGCGCTGCTGCCCGCGGCTCCGCGCCCGTCCGGGCTCCGCGGGACTCCGCGGCTCCAGGGCTGCGCTCGCCTCTTCGAGGGGTGAATGCGAGCCCGGGGATGCAGCAGAAAAAGTCGCAGGTGCTCTCCGAGCGGCGAGCAGACAGACAGATATATCTGCGGGGGTAGGGCTGGTCCCAGGGACATTGTCCTTTGGGAAAAAGCTCCTGCCTCTCTTCCAACTCTTTCGCAAGCTCGGACTCTGCCTTGGAGAGGAGAGACCTCTCTGCGGCATGAGCTCCTGTCCCGGTGTGGTTTTGCTCTGCAGACTTGTTTTTACACCCAGCAGAGGTTGGGGGCCGGCTGTCTCCCGGGGCACTGAAGAGCACAGGGGACTTTTCCTGGGCGCTATTTTTCGGGCCGGCCCGGTGTGCGGGAGAGCTCGGCTCCTCCGTGCTGGAGCGGGGAGAGAGCCCTGCCGGGGCTTCCCTGCGGGAAGACGGGCAGCGGAGTCCGTGCCGGCCGCCCCGGGCCCGCCTGCCTTTCCCGGAACGGCTTCCCCGTCCCGACAACGGCGGGGACTGCAACTAAGCGGGGAACAATTCACAGCCGAACTAGGAACAGAAAACACCGGCTGGAAGGAAGCAGGAACTGTCCGGCTTGCTGGCGGTCAGGCAGATCTTCCCTCTTTCCTCGACGGGAAGGTTCCTGCTTTGTACTCGGCAGCAGCAACCCCTCGAGCATCCCTCGGGGACCGCCACAGGCTCCTCCGCGCTGCGGGCCCAGGAGTGCCGTGGGAGGAGGAAAATGAGGACGACCTGTCGCACCCTGGCCAGAGGATGTTCCCAGTCCCTCGGCTGAAAGCGAGGGCGAGAGCAAATAGCTTGACACAGCTCTTTGGGGTTTTCTCGTTTTACATGGAACTTCTAACACTAGGGTGGAAACTTGAACTAAAGGTGTAATTTGTCTATTGCTTTTCTTTCCTCCGGGGACATTACTGTCTGTGTGCAAACAGGACTATTTCTGGTAATTTTTCTTGCAAGTTGCCTGAAAAATTTATCATCCAAGTCTGTACATCCTTATTCATCAAAATGCAGTCAGTGAGTGAGAACTGTTACTAATCATTATATAAGCAAAATTCAAATAAAGCTGTTCTGCTTAAGAAGCAAAACACCATATTAATTAAAGTAATATTTCTTAAACTTTTGGGGGACATGAAGCCATGTTTAAACCTCAGAACCTTTAATCCCTATTCATTAGCATTAACTTTCACTGGTAACATGAAGTGGAACAATTTCCACCTACCTTTTACAATGTCTGCCACAGACATTACAATTCGGGAGCTACTGTAAAAATAGATCCAGCTGAAGAAAGGACACCTTTCACACAAAATACCTCAATTTTATTCTAAGATTTGTTGAGCACATTGCCCTGGCTGAGCAGCATACATGGTAGCTGAAACCTTGCCTGTCCTTTCTTTAATATAATGCATTCAGGTTTGATTTTCTTTGTGCATTGCTCTGAAAACAAAAACCGTGCAGAATTAATGGGAATCGTTTGACCACAGTGCCAAGGTGTTTTTATTAGTAGAAGCAGAGTCAGAACTGCGTGGTTTAGTTTTAATGAATAAAGTATTTTTCTTCTAAGAGCTGACATAGTTTATTTGTTTAGCACTTACATTTATATATATATATAAACACACAATATTTACAATTGCACCAATGGAAAAATTAACAGTAACTAAATCAAGGCAGCTCTGGGACTTTGTAGAGCTAAAGATTCACGGTAAATTCACCTGACAGAACAGCCAGCCCTACCCAGTGCTGGGGAAAGGCAAGGCTGACCTGGAGAGTTATAAGGCCACTGGAGTTCTTGAGCCATCACCTCACCAAAACCAGCTGTCCAGATATATCCATCTACCTAGGAGACACCTCTCCTTATGAAATAGTTTATGACTTATTTGTAATCACCTTTAACCCTAGGATAGAATATTCATAAAACATTATAAAACTACTTTTAAAATCAGACAAGAGATAATGAAGCATGAGACATCTTCTTATTTCCTTCTTGGGCAATAGTGAAATCTTTTAGGCATGTGTGGGAGAGGTATGTCCTTCAAAATTGTATGTGTTCAGTGTTAATTATTTTAAGGAAAAGCTGAGCAATATTTGGGGCAACTTTCCTGTCCCTGGGTGCACTTTGCCATGGCATCCCCTCCATCAGGAACTATGGAGACATCACTTCTGTCTATGGCTCCAGGGAAGATAGTGAGGCTGTGAGTCTTGACTGAGCTTTGCAAAGACAACACCTTTGCTGCTCCTGCTTTGCTCAGATCCATCCCCAATGCTGCAGGGAAAGTGTTCATGTCCTGCTTCTGCACTACTGACTACTTCTGCACTGCTTTACATATTAGCACAGACAAACCATGCAAACACACATGCACACACACAGTTTCCAAAAAACTGTGACTCAGAAAGGCAATACTTTTTCTGCTTTCTTCTTCCCTGGATGGAGATAAGAATGGCCAGATTTCCAGGATATTTTTTTTATAGCAATCAGTAAGAAATCTAGGGAGGACATGAAATGAAATGAAATGAAATGAATGAAATGACAATGAAATGTGGAAACAGTGCGGTGTTAGTAATGAATGTTATCTACTTTCACCTATCCCCTATTTACATTCATTTAACATTTAACATTTATCATCACTGCTCCTGTCTCACTGGCTTCCAGCACCTTTTCCAGTATCTTTCTGTGCACTATGCCAGCAGCAATATGTCCCAGCAGTGCTTTAACTGCAAGTGCAAAGAACGACAGAGCAAAAGGGAAGTGCTTGGAGGCAAGGCTTCTCCTAATCTTTGCCTTTCTACGTGTCCTCTCCTCCCACCACTTGCTGTCCTGGTATGCAGCTCCTCTGTTCCCCAGTGCTTTTGGGATCACAGCATATGCAGGAACAAATAAAATGCAGAGGAAATGAGCTGAGTGCCTCTCTCCCCAGCGTGCCTCGGTGATGAATCAGGCCTGGCCAGCCTCATTCATGGAATAGGAAACTCAAACACGTGGTTCCCCTACTATAAGGTCTGACGCACTTGCTGCCTCATATCAGGGCTTGTTCCAGAAATCATTTGCTTCCAGCAGCAGCAACACTGCAAGGAGGAGAGGCTGTGCTTGTGCTCCTTCTGCATGAGGTGCCTTTAGGCGTATTGAGAGGAATCCTGATGTCTGGTTCCATCCACCAGGATTTACTGGTCACAAGAGGCAGGTGCCTTTGCAAACAGGCATATTCTTCACAAACAACCCAAAAACAGATTGAATGGGAAGAAGCTCTGGGGATGTAGGTGAGCTGGACCAACAAGGCAAGAAGATTGCAATGACCACTGCAAAAGCAATGCTTTTGCTAAGGAGTATTGGCAAAGAGAGGATTGCTTTGATTCATAGCACAGAACAATGGAAACTATAAGCTGCTGAGAGTGGCAGCTTCATTTTCTCCCTGTTCTTTGACCCAGGAGGAGAAAAGCATCTGCTCCAAGAACCCTTGGCAGAGTGATTTAAGATTCAAAAGTAAAACACATCCATCAGGCAGAGAAAGCAGAGGGTGCAATGGTTTGTGTCTCCACTCCCAGGGCTAGACTTGGTGGTGGATGCTGGAAGAGTTGTCTTCAAGAAAGATTGGTAGCACTCTGGTGTTCTGTTTGAGCATGGGCAGAGTGTGCCATTATATATTCAGCTGTGTCTGCTTTGGACATTCCCTGCAGACCTCAAAGCAGAGGCAGGCAGGGATTAGTGACTCCCCTGCTGTAAGAAGAAAGCAGAAACAGGGCATGGAGCTCCCCTTGCAGAGAACAGAGGGTACCCACAGCCCTTGCTGGCCGCCCAAGCTGTCTCAGGACCAAGGTGGAGCCAGGGGAGCTATACCAGGTCCTGGGCTGTGCAGAGACTTGTGTTTGAACACCAGTTCCCTGGGCCCAAACCCTTCTCCAGAGAAAAGCAAACAGTTGCCTGTTGGGAGCCTCAGCTGGGTGCGGCATCTCAGGGCTCCCAGTCGTGTTTTGAACACAAACCCTCCAGGAGAGGAGGCTGCACCTCCCTGCAGCAAGCAGTAGCAAAGCAGCCCCCTTGTATTCTGGCTTTTAACAACTTTTCAGCACAGCAGCTCGAGTCCCTCTGATTCAAACACGTGCCTCTCACTCCCTGCCAGGATTCCAGCCAGGAGAGCTGCTCTCTCATCTGGAATGCCCTCTCTCCTTTTCCGCTGCTAAGCCCTTGGTGGTGAGTCAGTATTTGGCTAAGGGTGAGACTGCATGAGGTGACATTGGTCAAGATAAGGTGGCAGAACAGCAAGTCCTGTTTTGGTATTATTTTTATTTTTGATCCATCCTGTAAGCTGAAATTTTATCAAAAAAATGAAAACTGTCCTAAAAGGGGGGGGAGGGGGAAATCCCTTTTACTTCAAAGGCATCAGATCCTTTGCCCTGGGATAGATGTGATAGAACTTGTTGTTAAAGCTAGGCTGGTTCCTGGAATTGTGATTGAAAACCTGCTCATAACTTCACCCTCTGCTGCCACATCACTGCTGGTTTGTTATATTTACCCCACACACTTTAGTGAGAGAGTTTCACTTCAAACAGAAAGAGGTACATCTGATGGCAGCTGTGCAAGAGAGCATTACAAGCTGTGCATGAGGTTAGGTAGAGGTAAAGGAAGAGGAAAGAGCCATAAAATGTAGAGCTGCATGACCCTTTCACGACAAAGAAGAGATTCCTTAGGAGCACCCCTGAAGGAGCAAAAATAGAGCTTTCTACTCTTTCTTCTGCCCAAAGTAAGATCACTTCAGACATGTTGTTATTTTCTGTTCACCAAGGGCTACGTAACTTCAGATTTCACAATCTTCTCTGTTCCAGTGCATCATTACTCCCACCATGAGTGCACTTTCCTAGCATCGAACCAGTCTTACATATTGCAGTTAGAGCCTATGGTTTCTTGCCCTAATAGCAAGGAGAGGACAGTGTACTTCTCTTTAAAACAGCCTCCCAAGAAGCCAAAGGAAAAGTTTTGGTGAAAAGAGAATTAATTTTCCAGGCAATTTCTGCCTTATTAGAGACTTTTAAGAGAAATTACCAAGAGCAGATTCCCAGAGCTCAAACGCAGAAGCTGGACAGGATGGGCCTGCAAGGCAAGTAGAGGAATGGTGCTGCAGAGAGCGATGGAAGGCAACGCTGTCAGAGGGTGGACAGCCAGAAGGATGAGCTGGCACTGAAAGCAGGAGGGGTCAGAAGAGAGGCAAATGAAGGCTGAAGCAGCTGGTTTGTTATGGGGAGAAGCCAGAGGGAGGCATTAATGGAGAAGGGTGAAGAAAAAGGTAACTGATGTAATGCCAAGACCTCAACAGCTACAGGATTATGACACCAATGAGGTCATTAGCTGGGAATGCCATTTGGCTTCTAGGGAAAAGTCATGATACAGAAACCAGGTGTTTTGTGTGTTTTACTTAGCTGTTAATTGCAGCTTGCACCTTCCTTGTAGAAGCTTAATTCCCCCTCGTAATGTGATGGAGTTTTCTCACTTGTCTACACATTCCTCCTGGTCCATACGCTAAAGGAAATTGTTGTGATTCTGGCAGAGATTTCCATTTAATGCAGTTGCTCTGCAGCAGTGTTTATTCACTGTTATATGTAGGGTTTGTTCCAGCCGTTCCTACTTTTGCAAATCAGGTACTTAGAGTCCTGCTTGCTCAGAGCTCTAAGTCAAACTCTGTCTTGGCAAAAAATCTTACAGACCTGCCTCACAGTTCCTGTGAAAAATAATCCAAATACATTTAGATGCAGGCACTGGAAATTGTCAGAAAATCTTCAGAGATGTGGGAGATAAAAACCCATTTAGGGTGGCAGATTTATGTCCTGCTCCAGCAAAGTCCCATTTGCCCCTATGTCTCCTTTTATGCCATGCTCTCAGCTTGGCTCTGAGGATTGAGGTCAGCCCCACAGCAGCACTGCTCATGGGAGGTCTGGAATATCCCACCCTTACTGTGGTGTCCCAGGTGCTGGATTACGGAGGGCTGGGAGCAGTGATAGCTTGTTGGAAAATCTTAGTGCCCATGCTGTGAACATCCTCCAGATGTGGTCCCTACATAGGTCAGGGCTTCATTCTTCACTGGTTGAAGCTCTAGAAACACTTGGGAGAGTGTGGAGAGGGAGGCTCAGGAGAGACAGGGCTTTTATGGATTGACATCAGGACCTAGGAGGAGACAAGCTGACATGTGCAGGCCGTGTTCCCATGGAGGTGGGGAAGGCACATCCAGGGAGATGCGGTGCTACCTCTGCAATGCCAGCCTGGCACCCTGCCTGCTGATGGGGCACGGAGTGGATGACAGAGGAAGATTCAGCAGGAATTAAACAGCATCCAGGGAAGGAGTAACTCAAGAGACAGTGCTTCCTCCCTTTTGGGTTTCCTGCTGTCGGGATGACCTGAGAGTCTCTTTTTCCAGCCCGACGGTAGAAGAAAGAGTCGGAATTCTTCGGCTCTGGTTCACAACGTTGTTTCTTATCTATTATCTAAAATATTTTTTCTCAGACCTGCAGAGGTTTGCTCTGCAGGCCTGTCAAGGGCACACTCTCTGCCCCTGGGCTGGTGTCACCATTTTATACTATGAGTTACGTGTACTTTATTTATCATTATTTTCCAATACTTATCGCTTATGTTAGACTGTCTACTTTTATTCTAGAGTAATCTAAATGTGCCAGCATCACCCAGAACATGGATGTTAGGAAGGAGAAAGAAGAAGGACAGGGAATGCCTAAATTCCTCCGTCTTGGGACTCCAACCCCTGTTTTAAAAATCTCAAAATTCTACTTTTCACCCTGTGATTAATTCATTATTACTCTGCTTAAACTTCCGTGACTTGTAATTCTTCATACAAGGTTGGTAATTTGCACCATGAGTTAAGATCGAAATCCCAAGTGTCTTTGACTTCCTACCAAAACTCCTGAGCCCCCTGCCCAGGTCTCGGGTCATCCAAGGCACCCAAATAAATGTCCTAAGTCCCAACACCCCCATGCCATAGGGAAGGAATTGTAGCTGGGAGCCAGAAGAGTGACACAGAGGAGAAGAGGAGCAATTTGTTTTCAAGCCTTCTCTCTCCTTCAGGCACACATGGAATAAAACGTGGGGCAGAAATGATACAGATGGAGGAGCCATCAGGCAAGGGCAGAACTGGAGATGAGCAATGGATGGGCAAGAGCCAGGAAGCTGTCACACCCCAGTCTGAGGTGCAGAGGCATGTCACAGTAATTTGAAATCCTAGTGCTCCGTCTCTGCCTCCTGTTTCTGCAGCAAACAGAAGCAGCTGGATGAGACAGCTCAACTCATCAATCCAACAAAATACTCATCATCCTGCAAAATGGAAATTAAATATCTTTCATTTTGGAAACAGCTCACTGCACACCTGCACTACCTTTGACACAAACCAGGAGGCCACAAAGAAGCAGGCAGGGAAAGCAGAGGAGAGTTACCCTTGGAAACATGGATGCAGCATAGCTACCAGAAGAGTTTCCTCACCTTGCTTGAGCTTCCTTTTGCAGCCTGACACATCTTGGCTGTTGGCCACCTTAATTTCCCTGCTGCCACTCCAGAAGATATCCCCCTTTGCCAGGAATCTCTCCATCTTCTGCCATCTCTTAGATGGCCTCTGCTACATCCCAATGCACTTTCTGAAGCCATCACTTAGTGTAGAGAAACATCCTGAAAGAAAGGGGACTAGGCAAAATTTGATAGAAGGGAGCCTTCAAAGACGCAAAGACTGTTCCAGCTGAGGGCTTAGAAGAGGCATAAAGCCAAGGGCCAGCAAAGGAGATCCAGGCCGTGGTCCTAAGCTAACTGTAGCCAGTGGGACTGGTTTGAATGGGCTTTGGACTAGATTCTTGAACAGCAGCTGTTAAAGAGGATATCAGGGATATGATGAGTGTGGAGAACTGAGGGTAGAAAAGTGAGGAGGAGGAGGAGGAGGAGGAGGAGGAGGGATTTGTTGAGCCATTCAAACTTGGTTTATGTAGGACATGTAAAGGCTTTCTTTAGTGCCACCAGGGCTCTCCACATGCTGCCACAGGCATTGGCAGGTTCTGCTCCGTGAGGCTGTGTTTTACATGGCAGCACTGGCTGATTTCTTGTGTAGCAGTAGCAACAACTACCAGAAGAAAGGAAAAACACTGCAGAGGGAAGAAGACAGTGGATCTGTGCTCGGTGCTGCTGTGATGCCTGGTGGGAAATGGATGCTGAACCACTTCAAACTCTTTATATCGATCCCTCGTGGCAGAAGCCCAGGGAGGGGAGGAAGGATGTGCCAAACTCCTCGTGTGAGGTCAGATGAAGACAGTAACACAGTTTGGAGGAGGAAACGCATTCAGCATTCCTCGCCGCGGGAATGGCCGCGGAGCCGCGCCACACCGCCAATCCAGCTCCTTCCCTACCTTCCCTCCCTCCCTCCCATGGTCCCAGACCTTCCTGGTGCAATGAGCACATACTCCTGGGAGTGTGTCTCGACCCCGTTCCAGCACCCCAACACAGAGATGCTGCAATGAGAACGATTTTGGCTGTGAGGAAGCAGGTGACAGTTCCCTGCTGAAGCCAAAGGCTGGGGTTGCTTTTGGTCAGCGTGCCAGCAGGGTGGCAGATGAAAAAAGTAAATGGAAAGGAGAGGATCCCCGGGGACATTTCACTAGGAGTGTTCAAGTGTCCATGTCTTCTTCCAAAACACACAAGAAGGAATGCCTTTCTGGAACTGGCTCACACGATTTCAATGCCACTTGGGAATCTGATTACACCCAGAATTTGAGCATGCCTCAAGATCACTCCTCAGTGCTGAACCCAGCTGTCACCAAATGGTCACTAAATGCAGGTGACTTCTGTGATACCCTCTAGAGCAGGTTAGCTGCACCTAAAACACATCCCGAAAACTGTCTATTGCTTTCCTAGCTCTAAATCTCCACCCAGAGGTTTGCTGAGCAAGCAAAACCTGGCCCAAGCCAACTGCTGGCTGTAGACCACACCAGCCATTTAGTGGCCCAGCTGATGGAGCTGCAGTGCCCAGGAATATTTCCTGGCACTTTTCATTTTGTTAGGACAGATGTAGGAATTCAACTCTACCTTTGCTTATCAAATGGGCAACTTGACTGCAGCAAGGAAGATTTCTGTCACCTAAGCTGGTTCTGGATGACTTCAGACAATTTCCAGGAGAGTTGATCTTGACTTTGTGAGACAAGTACTCTTCTCAAGGGGTTTGCTACTGCAGGATGCCAGAGCAGTGAGGATCTGGGAGCCAGGCTGAGAATCTCTAAACCAGGATGGAATGGTTGAATTTGAAGAGCACTGCTGAGGGCATCCAAGCACATGCTGATTTGGGAGAAAGCAGTCTTGTATCTTTCATAAAACGGCATTTATAGAGTGTGATGTTCACAAAAGAAAAGCAGATTGAGTGAGGCTAAACATTTAAGTCAGATAAAAACACACTGCTGATTCCTTCAGCATGAATCATCGTTTTGTGCTGACTGTGCTCCTAGAACTTCATACCGGCCCTTGCCTTTTCCTGGACTGTCAGGAAGGGACCAGTGAGTTGAGCAGGTTGGGTGGACAGGGAAGGGAGTGGCATGGTGAAACAAGGTGAGGAACCTGCCTGGAAAGGATCAGTGGCTGCTGGGCTCTCATTCCTTCCTTCCGTGTTTTTTGTGGGCTCTGCCAGCTGCTGTGGTGTATTTACCTGTGTCCCTCTCAGTGGACCTCCCTTTCTGGACCTCAGAGCACATCCCAGACCACAGGAACCTCATGGGGCACAGGCCAGGTTGGGGTGAGAGGCACTGCTGCCTGCAGTAGCTGTGCCTGGGCCCCTCTCAGCAGGCAGGCAGCAGGTACCACTGAGGGCATCCCTGCCTCCAGGAGCACTGGGCACTACAGCCCCAACTCCCTTACCACGGCAGAAGTAATTTCCTTATCTCTGAGACAATAAAATTCCTTATTTTCTTTCTCATGCTACACTTCGATTTTGCTGTCTCTTGCATAAGGTGTCAGCAACAGGGTATTTGTGTGACGGCAGCTCCCAGCCCACAGACCACATAGGAGCACTTTCCTACACCCACAGGGAAGGAGGCAGGTTTCCAGGTGTCCGTGGCAGTATGCCTGAGCAGGGATGTGCTTTGGAGGAGGCTGAATCCCCCAGACTCCGGACCACCACAGATTCTGGTGGGCTGCTGGCCCCTCGCCGTGCCAGCCCCATCTGCCCTGCTCCAGCAGCTGCTTTCCTTGGGCCATGTAGATGTTTTCCTGCTTCAGTTCAGGAACGTGTGCCCAGAGGCAAAGAGATAACAAAGGGCACGTTTTACCGGGTCTTACCGGCAGGAGCCCTCAGCAGAGACCAAGCCTCTGAGGATGGAAAACACCTTTGGAGCCAGGAGGCTGGTGAGGGAGTGACTGAGAATGAAAGAGTAGGTCCAAAGTGTTGCTCTGGCCTTGGAAGAGCAGGATGTCAGTTACTGGGAACAGAAAAAGGATCATGTTTCTGGATTGAAGTCCTCAAGGAAGAAACACACTCCTGATAAGAGAAAGTCCCTTTTTCTTCTGAGTCACTACATTCCTGGGAATAGTTGCGCAAGGTGTTTTCAGAGACCCCTTTTCAGATCTCCATGGTTAGCTCCATCTCCACCTCTATAGACACATATAAGCTTCTTGATGGGGAGGAAATAAGATCTAAAAAAATGAGCATAACTGCCAGAAAAACAGCATACACTTGTGTACTTAATATATATGAAAAATGAGTGGTTTGATTATTCTTAAAATAGCACATTTGTATTATAAACTGGAACACAGTTATTTGGTATTATGGATAGGAAGCGATTCTCACCAATGTAAATTTCATCTCACCTGAAGTTTTACAAATAACAAAAAAAAAACAAAACAAAAAAAAAACAACAAACAAACAAACAAAAAAATCTCAAAATCAGGTAAGGACTGGAATTTCCCTAAAACATTATCAAAAGCTCTAGTTATCTTTAAGGACACCTCAGTAGATAACTGTTGTACAGCTCTTTATATGACTTCCAACAATCTCCATGAGAGAATTGGCTCATTTTCAAACTGTGAAAAAAGGAAGAAAAATCTTGGATACCTATGCCTCTTGTCTCTTGATGATTTAGGAGTTTAAATGCCTTTGGTGTCCATGTCTTGCCCATACTGCACTCGAGGTGCTAAAAAGCAGACTTGTGATCTTAAAAATCCTGAGACCCACCTGGCTGTGGAGTGCCCTGAATCATGCACCTGGTTTCTGTTTGAGTTCTGCATCAAGATATTCTCCAAGGACTTAATTACAAGCAAGCCTTTGTTGAAAGCCCTAACTGGTGACACTCAGGGAGGGAAGAGACCAAGCAAGTCTTGTAGCCCTAAGTGATCTTTCTGTTTGCGTGGTCACACCACGGCATGGAAAAATGAGACCACAAGCAATCTCAGTTTTCAGGGCTGCAAGTTTGTCTTGAATGTCAGCAGAGGAAGGGACGGAGCAGTGAGGAGCATCCCTTTCCAAAGAATGCAGGAGATAAGGCAGCTTTTCTCTCACAAAGGTCTTTGGGTCTATGCAAGTTATCTGCAGGCCAGGTTGTAACTCTGTGGAAGGCAGCAAGACGTGTCAGGGGAACAGGATCTGACTCAAAAGCAAAACTGCACGAGCTTGCAACAGCTGCCCAAAAATACCTGCGTGACTAAGGGAGGAAGAATGCTGAAAGCAGGGAAGTTCCATGTGTTCTGTTTGGCTTCTTCTCTCCTTTTGGAATAGCACTAAAAGCAATGGTTTTTCCCCAGTCCTGCCTGTTGCAGCTGGGTGCAGGGGCGCTGAGGCACAGATGTTGCATTTGGCATCTTTCTAATTTTCTTCAGTTCAGCTCAAGCGCTAGGGATCAGCAGGTTGGAAATGAGCTGTCAGAAATTTAAACTAAAGGAGGCTGGATTTAGACTAAGTATAAGGAACAAATTTTTACAATGAAAGTGGCAAAACACTGGAACACGTTTCCCAGAGAAGGCATGAAGGGCATGGATTGTCCAGAGATGTGGGAGATGCCCCATCCCTGGAAATATTCAAGGTCAGGTTGGATGGGGCTCTGAGCAACCTGATCCATTTGAAGATGTCCCTGCTCATTGCAGGGCAGAAGGACCTAGGTGAGTTTTAAAGGCCCCTTCTAACCCACACTATTACATGGTTCTGTGAAGCACACTTAAGAAACGTAATGATGAACTTCCCTCAGTTTGAAAAATTGAATCAAAACACCGACCTGAACCAATATGTCAGATATTACATTAAATATCTATTAATCTATTATACAGATTGCATTAGATATTATCTTAGCTGAGTTAGTGGATTTTAATTAGAGGAAATTAGGAGCAATGAGAAAAATATTCGTGTTATCTACCAGTGGTTGACTGGTCTGGAGTCTAATGAATGCCACAGATTGGTATCTAGACATCTGTGTGAATGTGTAATCAGAATCATCCATGAGTTTTCATCCTCTATTTTCCTCTACCTACTTTGAAGCAGGGGGATCCAGTGGGTGTCATCCCAAAACAGGTGATACCTCAATTTAGAAATACAGGGCTTGAAAGGGATTCCCAAGTCTCTAATTCCAGTCTCGTGGCAACAAACTGTTTGTTTTTGTGAATAGCTCAAATTTTTCTTGTTTCTTTGCAAATAACTCTCTGCTGCCCTCTTTGAAGGAGGGTAACTTTGACTTCTGAAAGTGTCAAAACCTGAGAATGGAACTGGGGGCATTGCAGAAGCTGAGACATTAATTAGAAGAAACTGTGTTCACCTGAGTTGCAGCGTGTCAGAACGTGCAGGTGAGAAGGAAGCAGCCCTTCCTCATCAGCGAGGAGAGCAGGAACATCCTGCTGCATCAAGGAGCTATTCTGGAGCAAAGCCCAGAAAGCTGCTAAGGGAGAGTTTGTTCCCATCTGTCCCCAGAGGTCTCTGACAGTACCCAGAGTTGTTTTGCTAAGGTGATTCCTAGCAGGCACCTCCTTGGCATTGCACTCTGCTGGGTCAGGCCACCCATCCCATGGGCTCTCACTCCGAGGTGGCCTTGTTCTCTTGCTGAGCTACCCCTGCAGCTGGGCTGCCCTCAACAGACTTGTGTCCTGCTGACTTTTGTTAACATTTACAAGCTGTTTGCTTCCTGGAAGGCCTCCAGTGCTGCTTCTCTGGCATCAATTCAAGGTTTGCTTCCAGCTCTAGGTGCTCTAAACTTCAGCACACAGTTCCACACCTGTGTGGGATTTGGTCATGAATTTTGGCTATGACACAGCAGAGCTGTGTCAACAGATTTGTAAGCTCCATGATTGCCTTTTCCACACCAGCTGCTGATGGAGCAGCAAGGAGAAACCTATGGCTTCACACAGGCCTCTGGAGCCATGATTTCAGTCAGCCATAGCAGTTTCTGAGGGATGGGCTCTGCCCTCTGTTAGATGGTGGGATATGTGCTTCCAGCCACTGCTTCATCCACAGATAGAAACAGCCTGGATGGGGGTCACTTGTGTGGGAAAAATGCTGGATGGAGAATGTGTCTCAAGTTGTTGCTTACTCCTAATGTAAGACTTTTTTTTCTTTTTATAAAAGCTTCCGGTCTCCATTCTGCAGATCCAGAGTGCTCAGCCATCAAACTGAGGACACATAAAGTGCCACTAAAAGATAGTTCAGATCAGAGCAAGCAGACATTTGCTCTAGATGCCATCTTCTAAGGACCTTACTGCTCTTCCTATGATGGGCTATGACACATGTTCTCATCCCTTGCCCCAAACTCAAAGCGCTTTCTTGAGCAACTGCTATTTGCCTAAGAGTTAACCCAAGAGAAGGAACACCAATTGGTTTGTTATTGTACAGTGGTAGGAGCAGGAAAATCTGACAAGAGAGGGAGACAAGGGGACTTCCATCTTGCAACTTTGGGGCCAAACCTTCTGATTTCCTGGATTTTTCTTTTCATGGACTCCTGCTCCAGCCCCTGTCAGGCAAGCAGGTGCAGCAGCTCTGACCTGTTGAGCCCCACCAGTCTGGGTTGGCTTGCTGCTGCAGGACTGCATGGAGCTCTGTGAGAGTTGAAAACACCCATGGGTTGCTCACCACAACCAGCTCACCTCTGACAAAGAGACCTTCTGGTTCAATGTCATAGTTCAGCTGTGGACTGATCCAGGTGCCTGTAAATATCAACTCAAATAAACAGGATGCCCAGTTTGTTCCATTTTACACTCCTTAATGGTGCATGAGGAATATAAAGGAAGATGGAAGCTTGATGATTTGCTTGCTTGGGGATGGGAGAGGGGACATATTTGAAACTGGAGTGGGTATGATTTGCTCAGTTACTTGCTTCTTACACTCAGAAATCTGAGTTCTGTGTTGCCTGAGTAAAGAATTTGAGGAGAGCTCAGAAAATGAATGCTTGCTAATAGCAATCAAGAGACCTGGAATGGGGATGTTTAAAATGTGTCAGGTTTGTTGATGTTTCTCTAATGAGCTCCTTGAAGAAAAAAACTTCTGTGGACATCAAACACAAAGTTCACCTCAATGAGGGCAACTGTTTTTCTCAAAAGTCCTACAGGCAAGAAAGAAATTTTCACGCTTTCAGCATTACAAAACCCCAACCCACAAAGCACACGAGTGAAAGATTATAGGGACTGTCCCAAATGTTGCCATGCCTGGGCTGGTGCCAGAGGCAACTGTGTGCCACCTCTGCAGCAAGGAGTCCCGGATTCTGCCAGTCCCATGTCACCCCAGCCCCATGGGCATGGGTAAATGCCAACAAAACCACAGCAAGCAGCACCTCTTAAACCCTCAGACCCTTTGTGATTAATTTACTTATTGATGGTCTTTCATAACTCCGTGGTCATCTTTTTTCTCACTGCCATTAATTATTCCTGGAAGCAAATAAAAGGGCCCACCGATATCTCTCCCTCCCACTCAGCACAGCCAGCTTTTCCTTAGGGAGAAAAAACTTGTGCTCATTTGCAGTGGGACAATGCCGACTTTTGAACCTCTAACCACTAAACAAACAAACCTTGCGCTCTGCTCCACAATCCAAACAGGGTTTATTGACAGGCGTATCGCAGCAACGCGCAGCAGCTCCGGCAGCAGCCGGGCTGGGATCAATGCTGCGGGGGTGGCCCGGGCGCCAGAGGACACCCTCGAAGGGGCGGCCCCGCCCGGGGCTGCTGCCGCCCGAGAGCCCTCCTGCCCGGGGACAGGGCAGAGGGAGGAGAGGGCCATGGTGCCTGCAAAGCCTTTCTAACTCAGAGAGCCCTGGTGTAACTGCTCTGCGCTAATGCAGGGCTGGTGCTGCAGAGCCAAGACCCTCGGTTCGGGTGCTGCTCTGCTTTGGTTGTTCCCAGCAGCTCCGCCAGAATGACCCACGGACCCTTTAGAGTCACAGAAGGATGAATCTGGCTCCTGCCTCCCTCTGATCAGGAACAAGCCATGGACATTGGACCCAGCAGGACGTGCTCTGTGTCAAGCCTGTGTGCAATGAGCATTACTGCTCATGGTGCTGCACCCATGTTTCAGCCAGGCCCACTTCAGAGACCATGTCTGCAGCAGAAAATCAAGCAGGTTCCTTGCACTGGAGCTGCTGCCTCCCACCACGGTCTTCTCCCAGGCACAGGAGCCCTGGATCAGGTTTTCATGGCCACATGCTCCGCTCTTGGACTGCCAGCCCCTGGCCCTGCAAGGCATGGAGCTGCATGCAGACAAAATGCAGAGCAGAGGCTTTGGGGCTGGTGCTTTCCATTTCCCCAAGTTCCCTTAGGCAGAGAGAGCTGCCTTGCCAGTAGGGTCAGTCCCTGACCAGACCATTCTCCCCAGGCAGTTCTGTAGATGCTGCTAGCATTTGGCTTTGGCTTTTAGCAAAAAGGTAAGAAAAGCTTAAACAAGGAAGAAACAAAAATGCAAATGGAATAACTTAAATAAATTTGATAACCAAAACTGAACAGCATGGGGCTAAATCCTGGGGAAGTCAATAATCCACATAACGTGTTTGTGGCTGGACAGTGCTCCCATCCTCCCTCCTGGGCCCAGGCCCACATGAGCCAGCTCCACACCCAGCCAAGGGCACTGGCTGCAGCGTGGCTACTCCAGCCTGGCCTCACTTTGCAGTTGGACTTCTCCATCCCTAATTAAGAAATACATATGGCAAACAGCCAAGGTGATTTGGCCAAATCAGCTGGACTCTTCTAGTTTTCATCTCTGCCTAAGGGAGTCTTTTGGCCTCTGCACCCTGATCCCCTCCATCTAGCCAGCATGTGGAAATGGGCCACAGCCTGTGCAAAGTAGGCTCTGATAGAGCACAGGGCTCTTCCAATGATTTCTATTTCTGATGAAGCTGTGGATGAAGTCTACATAAAACTGATAAAATTAAGGGAACTTTGGAAAATCAGCTGAAACATCCCCTCTCTCTCACCCCAACAAGACAGAAATTGTAAGGATGTGAGAAACAGCACACAGTTTAACCAAAGGGACATTGCACACACAAACAAGGCTCCCCACTTCAGCATGACAGGACACCTTTTTCAGAAGAGATGAAATTCTTTCAATTTCTCTGCACTGCAGCTAATAAATCTGGATGGATGACTATCTGCACTGGATTTATGGGCTCTTTTACAAGTGCCTAACATTAAGCAATTCACTTCTGAACGTTTAAACAGTGCCTTATCTGTCTGCTCTGACCCTCAGGGCAGAATGAACATTTTGCATATTCATGGTTGCACGAAAAAAAATAAAATAAAATATAAAATAAAAAAAAACCCATGTGCTTTAATTTTTTTTTTTTTCCTGCTAAAATTCATCATTAGCCCGACAACATTTTAAAGGTCTTTTGGACCGATCCCTGAGATATACCGGGGGTTGACTGGCAGGCAGCGCCCCCACTTTATCTAACAAATTCCAGGGTAAAAAAAAAGCACCCAGACATAATAATAACATTAATAAAGCGATGGACACGCTTCCCCCGGACGACGAGACACATACACTGTACACCTGTACACACGGCCGGCCCCGCGGGGCGGTGTAGTGCATCGGGGGGGCCTCTCCCGCCGCGCCCCCCGGCCCGGCCCGATCCGCTGCGTCCTCCAGCAGTCCCTGCGCCGCTGTCCCCGGCCGCTGTCACTGCGGGGCGGCGGGGCCCAGCCCGGCGGCGGCCGCCCCCGCCGCGGGACCCTGCAAGGAGGCGCTGGGGCTCAGGGGCTCCGCGCCGCCGGGCTGCGCCTGCTGCAGCTTCTTCTTGTTGATCTTCCTCTCCTTCGCCCGCCTATTCTGGAACCAGATTTTCACCTGCCAGGAGGTGGACAGGGGAGTGAGGGGGGACAGTTCACCGGGGATCCATCCCCTTCCCAGGGGCTCTCACCGCGAGCGCATCCCAGCCCCGCGCCTTCCGCCTCCGCGCATCCCAACCCCGCACATCCCTGCCCCGCGCATCCCGGCCACACGTGGCGCGCATAGCCAGCGCCAGTTTTGGGACAGACCTGCCTCTCCGAGAGCCCCAGGTTGGAGGCCAGCTCCGCTTTTCTCCTGATGGTGATGTAGCGGCTGTAGTGAAACTCCTTCTCCAGCTCCAGCCGCTGGTGGTCGGTGTACACGACGCGATACTTGTCTTTCGTCCTGGTTTTAACTGCGGAGCACAAAGCCAGGGTTGAGAAAGTCAAAGCCAAAGGGCAGAGCTGAGCGCAGACGTTCTGTCTGCGGTGTAGAGCGACCAGGAGCAGTCCTATCCCCCCCTCCCGGGCTTGCTGCTCGCCTCCCCTTGCCCTGGGCTCTGCTGAGCGCAGCAGAGGAGAGGAGACGTTCCGCAGTTCCTTGGGAACGTGGGACACCAGTGCCAGGCATGCCGGAGGGCGCAGAGGTTCCCAGCCCCGGCTGGCAGCCCTGGCCCCACCGCACACCCCTGCCTTGCACGGGGACACCTTCACTGTGCACTTGTTGGCTTTTGGTTTTGTTTTGACTTTCCTAGGGACAACAGACTTTTTATAGAGAAAGAGGAAAATGGAAAGAAAGAAAAGGCCCGTTCAGGGCATGGTGATTTCGTTTCAAACGAGAAACAGCCGTCTAAGAGAACCGGGAGCGGCTGCGGTGAACCACTCGTGAAGCGGTCAGCTCCCCCTTTTCTGTTACGGCACGGGGGCTAAAGGGATTTCTTGGGAAGCCTGGAAGTGTGACGTACAACTTCAGAGCTCAGAAAACCCAAAAACCCGGTTCAACAAACAAACAAACAAACAAACAAACAAATAAAAAACGCCAAAGCAAACCAAACACCGAAAACCCAAGGGAATCCGAAGGCGAATGCCAGCTAGCAGCAGCTGAGAGTGCATCGCCGCAGCCGCTGACCTCCTTTTTCCCGTGGGTTTCTTGTTTAACTGGTTGTGTCCCCGGCCCTCCCGTTCCCCAGGGAGCCGAGGCGAGGAGTCTCTGCCCCCAAGGTGCTTAATGGCTAGCAGGCTGACTTTGTTCAGGTAAACTTTCTGCAAACCACAACAAAAGCACCCTGTAAAGATACAAGCCTGATCAGAGAAAACTCCCCAGAGCCAGTGAATAGGGAACACAATTCCAAACAATGCAGGACAAGGAGATCTTATCAAAGAAAAACCCTTCTCAAAGCCTTAATGACAGCCACATTCTGTTTGAATTACCACTACTGAACAAATGGCGGCAGGCGCTTTCATCCCCCCAGCTCTGCACATTAACATAAACACTGGCTCCAAAGGCAGAATTTGAATGGAGACAAGGGACCGGCCACCACAGCACAAGCCCAAACTGTGGGAACTCCACGGGTTGCTGTGGGAAGAGCGGTGGGCCTGTAAGAGCTCCACCGCCACCGGCACCCGGGACGTGGCTGTGCCAGCGGCTTTTCCCCCGGGGGCGCGGCGGCCGCAGGCTTAGCCGGGACTCCCGCACCGCCCCGCTCCGACCGGGGTACCCCCGCCGGCCCTGCCGTCGGTCACGCACTCTCGGATGAGAGGGGATAGCCGTAAGTCATTATTCACTGCGAAACTGCGAAAGTCGTCATCCTTTTTTTTTTTTTTTTCGGACACTATATACAAATATTTGAAAAAATTAAAATTAAAAAAAAAGAAATTTAAAAAAAAGGAAAAGAGGAGAAGTGGAAGGCGTATATCAAAGCGCGGGACACGCATGTCCCCTGCCAGATGCACGGTGGGAATGAAAGAGAGGGTCTGCGGGGGTATTAACATCACAAGGGAGCGCGGCGCCGGCTACGGCCTGACCCGGGAAGGCACGCCCTCGCACGGCCCGGCCCGGCCCGGCCGGGGCCACAGCACGGCCCGCAGGGATCGGGCTGGCAAGTGGCCGCCGCTGTCACTCGGGAGTCTTGGCCGCACGGAGACCTTAATAAAGGGCAGGCGCCCAGTGACTTAGAAACAAATGCGGAGCGACACCGGCCGATGATTTATATGACTATAATTGGTTATAAATATCTTCTAAGTGGCTATAAGCAGGAGTGCGGAGCGGTGGGAGGAAGAGCCAGCGTTTCCTCGGGATCCGGACCATTCCACCCTGCTCCGCCGGAGCGCACCCCCGGGCGCTGAGCCCCCGGGGCCGGCAGCGCTGCTCGCCGGCCGAGCGCCGCTCCTGCCTCTGCCGGCCCGGCGCTCAGCAGTGAGTGCGGACGGGCTGTCGGTAGAGCCCGGCAGCCTTGTTCTCCCGAGGGCCGACCCTCGGGAGGGTTTGTTTCGGGGAGCTCTCCCCGAAGAAAGGCTTTGCCGGACTGCCCGGTGTAACGGGGAGCCGGCGGCGCCCCGGGGGAGTCGTCGGCAGGGCAGCCCCCGCCCGCCCGGCCCCGGCCCGCACTTACCCTGGCTGCTGAGCGGGGGCTGCGCCGGCTTCCTCATCCACTCGCAGAGGCCGCGGCGCTGCCCCCCGGGGGAGAGCGGCTCGGGGGCGGCGCTGGCGGCGGCGCTGGCGGCGTTGAGGGGCTGCATGACCCCGGCGGAGCAGTGGGGCGCGGGGCCGGCGTGGTGGTGGGCGTGCGGGTGGTGGTGGTGGTGGTGGTAGTCGGCGGGGCTGTAGGCCATGGGGGCGGCGGGGGAGCCCCCGTTGAGGCCGTGGACGGCGCCGGCGGCCGACGGCGCCCCTTGGCCATAGGTGCCCCAGTCGTCGCGGAGCGGGGCGGCGTAGGGCGCGGGCCAGGCCGGCCCGGGGGACTGGGCGCCGTCGAGGTTCACATGGTAGCCGCCGTAGTCCGCGTACTGCGGGGCACCAACGAAGTTCTGCGCCGCCAGGTTAAGTCCCCCCGAGTGCCGCACCGGGCCGGGGTACATGGGCCCGTCCTTCTCCAGGAGGTAGCTCACGTACATGCTGGCGGGGCCCCGGCGGCGGCTCTCCACATGCTGCTCGGGGCTCTCGCCGCGGCGCGCCTGCTGCTGCCTGGGGCCGGGCTGCCCGGGGCGGGGAGGGGGCAGGCGGAGGGGCCGCGGCCCCGCGCTGCGCTCCGCGCTCCTCCGCGCTCCCGGTCCGAATCCAATGGCCGGCAGTCCTTACATGATTAACGATTGTTTACAAGGCTCTATTAGTAATGGCCCAGACACACCAAAGGCAGGTGACGTGGAGAGGCGCTGGGTATATAGCTACTACCCCTAAAAGACGATTTGCATTTAAAAAGATAAGGAGAGGGCAGCGACCTGATCACAGCTAAATATTCAAGCCTTTATTGTTTAAGAGCTTCCTCCTTCCATTGCAACCTGGTGCACTTTAACCTCCAATCACAGGTTCAAAGGATGAAATCAAGAGACTTGCAAAAGACAGAGAGGGAGATCTAAGGGCGAGGGTGGGAATATGGGAGCCGTGTATCACGGCCGATCTGTGGGCAGCACTTTAGCCAGCTCTTCTCTGTGCTTTGGTATTGGGGGGTGGGCGGG
>NW_024502569.1:3433445-3434551 GCF_017590055.1 Onychostruthus taczanowskii | reverse complement strand
GGGGGGGGGAAGGGGCGGAAGAGGAGGGAGTTTTGATTAAAAATCCACAAAGCCATGTTGTCGTGGTTGTTTTGAGCAACAAACCCCATCGCGACGGCCTACTGCTTTTTGTAAAACGCTTCCCACCCGCTCCCGCTCCCGCTCGGTCATGGGCGATGAAGGCGAGGTAAGAGGAGAAATTCCCCCCTCCAAGGGCGCTGTCTCCTTCCTCCGCGTGTGCCTGCAGAACTTCGAGGTCGGGCGCGCCCAGCAGTTCCGGGAAAGGACGAGGACTGGGGGTGCCTTCGTCTAAAACACCCTCTGCTCTCGGACCCTCCGCTGGAGAGAGGCCGGATAATCCCGCCGCCCGGGGGACCTTGGGACAGAGGCAGGGGATGGTTCTCCTCAAGGAGGGAACCATCAACCTCCTCCCGGAGCCTGTCACCTCACTGGGCGATTCCCTCACTCTAGCGCGGCCGAGCCTGCGGGGAACCCGGCGGCTTGTCCCTCCAGGCACACTCACTTCTTCCCTCCCCAAGTACTTGGAAACCCTCTGGAAATGCTGGCTCTGGAAGGGCGGCTCCCAGGCAAGCGGCAGCCGGCTCCCCCAGCCCAGCCAGTCCCCTTTGAAGAGGCGACCCCCTCTCAGCTTCCCCCCGCCGCTTTTATGCTTTAACTTTTCACCCTGAGCGGGGACAATGCGAGACGACGTTTGCATATTCGCATCTTTTCCCATGACACAGCGAGGAAACCTTTCACCCGCCGAGAAAAAAAATTGATGGGGACGGGAATGTCCCCCCGTTTTCCCAGCACTTTTCGCCGGAGCAGCGCAGCACCGTCTGAGCCATTCTCACCGGCTTTCCCGGTCCCTTGGGGCGGCTGAGGCTCGCTCCTACTGGGGCTCCCCAGAAGGTCCCCGCGCTGTCCCGGACCCTCATGACCAGGGTATTACATACGGAGATCTACGTGGTCGTGTCCCAAGGGTGTTTTTCCTTCCACGTGGGTGGCTGTTCTGCACACCGAGGAGTGTCACTGAGACGGGGTGTCTTGCAGCTGCGGGCGGATTTCAGCTCTGCAAAGGCAGATATCCCGAACCCACTCTCTAAAAATCTCCCTCTCCTTCCCCC
>NW_024502569.1:3181856-3433430 GCF_017590055.1 Onychostruthus taczanowskii | reverse complement strand
CCCCCCCCCCCCCCCCCCCCCATTTTATCGTTCCTTTGGTGCTGAGCGTGGGGCTGACGCGGAGCCATGCTTTAACGCCAGTGCGGGTAATTCAGTCACCTCTCTCAAAATGTCCCAAGGGATCCAGTGTCAGTGGCCCTGGGAGACCGGGACGCCCAAGTAGGAAAGGATGGAGCATCTTTCCTTGGGAAGAGGCCACAGACGGCCCCCTCGGAGTCGCTGTGCATGTCCTGGATGCGAGGAACGGGGTATCCCCACCCGGCACACAGCCGGGAATGCTGTGCCCACATCGTCACTTGTTCGCAGGCGCCGCGGTTGCGACCCTACGATAACAGCAGCACAAGAGCAGGGATGCAGGGATGCCTGCCGGACGCTTTCTCGGGAGGGAATTTCTCTCTCTGTTGCCTATTCCCACCGTGACACTTTCCCCCCGCCCCGACGGTGGGGTAATGAGGAGAGCGGGGCTTGAAGCTCTAAGCACTGTCTGAGCAGGAGATTGAAATGTCGCTCAGGAAAGGAAACGCTGTGTCCCTTCAATGTAATCGCCTCTCCCGATAAGCTCCGACAGAGCCGATCTATGCAGATGTGAATTTGATGATGCCATAAACGGAGAAAGGGCCATTAAAACGACAAAACTCTGGACATATTGTAATAAAACGCACTCCAACCCTGATCAATTCCGAAACAACCCGATTCAGTGTCTAAGGCTCCATCAGTGAATCCCTGGCAGTCAGGTGGCAGCTTTTTGGGGTGAGACCCGGAGCCAGCCCAAGCTGACAGGGCCGGGGCCCGTTGGTCGAGGGATCAAATGTGAGTCTCGGGGCTCCGGTGAAGGAACAGGATAAGGCTCCGAGGCAGCTCCGTGACTACCTGGAATGGCAGCCAGAGCGCTGCTCCCCTACTTTACCATTGTGACAGTGATCCCAGTTGCCTCCCACTACGGGGTGGACTTGGGAAGACCGGGCCCCACCAGCCGTACCCTAACCGGGGTCGGCGGCGAGATGGGGACGAGTCTCGCTTCCCTCGCGGATAAATGCTTCGAAGCATCCTCCACGGCTCAGCTGCTTCCCGGACGCGACCCGTGGCAGCTGCTGGGGATGGAGACGAGCTGCCCCAAGCCACTCTTGTCCTTAAAAAAGAGGGATCCCGATCCACTCCTAGATGCCTTTGCGGCCCTTCGGGCTTCTTTTCGTTTTGACTGGCACAGGATTCCCCCTCGCCCCCGGCCCTATCCAGCTATCGGGGCTTCTCAAGGAGGTTGCGGAGAGAACCTCTCGGCCGGGTTTCACGCCTTTTCTCCCCACTGTTTTGCCCGCTTTCTTTGGTTTCCCCGCCCGCTTCGGCCCAGAGCTGCAGATCCGGGAGAGGAGTATGGACCCTGCGACCAGACCCGCACACTGGAGCCTGGGCGAAGGCCTGATCTCTCCCTCTTCGCTTCCTCCTCGTTGCTTTTTTTTTTTTTTTTTTCCCCTTATTTCGTTAGATCCTGAGCGGGGAACTGCGACCCAACGCCTCTCAAGCTGACAAGTGCCTGATGGGGGACACCGTTCGCAGGGAAATATCTTCCCCCTCCCCTTCGCGTTCACGTCGATATCCTCCCCGCAGGGCTGTTTCACCCTGGGCTGCCTCTTGGGCAGACGCTGGGCTCCCTATCCTCCTCCTTCAGCCTCAGCCTTACTTCTTGATCTGAAAAAATAATTTCCGACATTTTTCCGGGGGGAGTCAGGGCAGGGCATGGTTGCGGGGGAGCGCGGGGTGCAGGGCGCTGCTGCCGCTGCCGCTGCCGGCCCTCGGGCCCGGGGCAGGCGGTGCTCGGAACCGGAGCGGACACCGCGCCTCGGGCCGACGCTCATTGTCGCCTCGGGCCACGGGGCTGGTGCGGACTGGGGGATAATGGGGCCAGCAGCACAGCCCGAGAACTCCCGTCCCAGGTCAGAGACGTCCCCGTAAGTCCCGGGAAGGGCCGAGTGCTGCGCCCGCGATCCCTTCTCCACAGACTGCTCCCACTCGGCGGGACCCCTGTGGGAATGCGGATTCACCGTCTTTATTTCTTTCTTTCTTTGCTTTGTGGTATAACTCCTTTTTCTGTGATTTAGGAGAATCTCGGGGTGGGGTGTGGGGCATCTTTCCGTCTCCCTCCACGTTAACGACACGGAACAGGGAGCATTGTTTACAAGGTAAAGAAAAAAAAAATCCCGCTTGAAAGCCCTTTGGCGGCCATGGAGAGAGAAGAGAAGGGAAGGAGGAATCGTGTGTTAGTTAGTCCGACCTGTGGAATTTATGACTCCCCCTAAGCACAGACATGATAAGGACTTAGAAAACATCTTGGATCTTTTCAAGCCGGCAGCCCCCGAGGCTTTGATGTAGATTACATTGCAGAATAACCCAATACTTTTATCGTAGGGTTGATACTCGTCTTGTTTAAGCACATGCCTCTAGGAGGGGGTTAGATGCTGAACGCTCGCTCCCGAGCGGATTCGCGTTGCTGGGAAGAAAGCAGGCGGGGAGGGAAGGTGGCACCTGGTGCCTGGCCGGGCACAGCCGCCCCGTACCAGCACTGCCACGGGCCGGCCCTGCAGCCCCGGCCAGCCCTGCCTCTTTGCACAGGTGCTGCCAGGCCTGAGTTCTCATGGCCCTGTTCTCCTTCAGGAAACAGGAACGTAAACAGAGAAGAAGGAAAAAAAGTCGTATGGTACACCAGAAGCCTTTGCAGCCAGAGGCTGGTGAGGGTGTCCCCAGCGTCTCAGATCCAGTGGCTGGCACACTTCTGCTGACCAAGGAAATAGCCATGGCTGGATTTTATTATATTAATTTTCTTTACTTTACCTTACTCTGTTATCTTTTTTAAATGTCACAGAGGAAGAAGGCCGCACCAGGGCGCCCCGGCTGCCAGCAGAGCGCTTGTGCCCGGCCCCTGCTGGCATGTCCCGCCCGGGACAGCCGGGGCCCGCTCCTGTCACGGGAGCCGTGAGTCACCGGCACAGCAGGATGGCCCCGACGGCGCGGGCCGGGCGGGGCGGGAGCGCTCCCTCTCACGGGAGGGGAGCCCAGGGCTCGCTCCTGCCCCCCAAGGACACCCCCCGCCCACCCGCGGACGCTCCCCGCAGCACGCAGGGCCGCTGTTATCTTCCCCGGGCCCGGCCGCGCCCGGCACGGGATGCAGCGGGAGCGCGGTGCTCCCCAGCCTCACGCTCCCGGCTTTGCGGTGAGGCACGGCCGGCACGGGACACCCAGGCAGAGGTTGTCCCTCTGTCTCCCAGTCCTCTCCCAGAGCCACGTCGCTCTCCGGGAAACCGCAAGCCCCGGCTCAGCTGGTGGGATGGAGCCACTGACACGAGTGTCGCCTCCCGTGCCAAGCAAAACACGAATTTGAGCTGTAAAATGGTTTGCACACATTTGCCAGCAGTGTGCCTGCCCCCGTGCTATCTCCCTCTCCCAAGGGCAATCTGAAGGCTGATGCCCTCACTGCTTTCCTCACTGATTAATCTACATTTCCCAGCTCTGAAACCTTAGCAGGGAGGTGATGCATGCCCCTTGGGTGTGTTGTCCCCATCTCCACCACACATGCTAGTCTTGCCTATTTTTCTCCACCATTCCCTCTGCTCCAGGCCCTTCCATGGCAAAACACTATGGGCTGGTTGCCCCATACCACTTTCTCCCCCAGCCTTGTGCTCCATGGCAAACCAAATCCTACAAACTCCTTCAGTGAGCAGAGGCGCAGGGTGTTGCTGACCCATGTAGAGGGTTTGATATTTGCAAGACCATGATTGCACACATCTCTGAAGGGCCATGGTGCTTTTTGGATAATATTTCGTGCTAGCAAATGTAGGAGCCCAAAGCAGACAAGTGCCAAGCGCTTCTTTGGCTTGGCAGGGAGCAGGCCAAGGCTACACGTGGAACCTTTCCTTGCAATGGGGCTGTAGGAATGCAGAAGAGACTCATCTTTCTCCGCCGACATACCTTTACCCTCCAACCCAAAACTTTAGTTCCTTCTGGCTCCAAGGAGATATTGGTACCTCACTGCTCTCCGTCTCACATTTGCTCCCAGTTATTTTATTCTAGTTTCTGAGAGGAAAAAGGAATCTCACTACGTTTTGTTTCTGGTCTGAAAAGAAGCCCCAAAAGGAGCTGAAGGCAGGGCCAGGTAGACCCAGAGCCAGCTTCCCAGCTGTGGCCCACACTCCCCTGCCCCAGGCTCTTCTCCATGACTCAGCTCCCAGGGACCAGCCCAGCCCTGCCTCAGTTTATCTTCACAGCCCCTCCTCACCCAGGGCTACCCTGCACACAGGAGGGTTTTTCACGGGAGAACCCAGTACACATCACGTAGTTACTTCTCCAAGAGAAGCATTTTGGAAACTTGAGCTAGGCATCTCTTTCTTTTTATGACCTGAAGCCTCTGAGCCTCCTCTGTAGACAGGACAGTCACGGCACTGGTGGGGCTGGAGGGCTTCATTAGAAGTAATTTCTGGGTGGATCCACCATCAGCCAGTGGATGCATAGAGGAAGGAGGGAGAGGAATCCTAGTGTACCTGGAAAGAGGCTTCTCTGGGCAGCCAAAACTGTCAAAGCTTAGCTATGGAGCAAAGGATCTTGAGTAGTTGCAGGCAATCCATGGCAGCAGGAGTGGGTCACTGTCAGCATCTCCTGCCTGTTTTCATCCCAGCTAAACAGTGTTTAAATGAACTGGATTCCACACCAGTCTTTATGTGCCTCTGTGGAGGCAACCACAGGAGCACCACTGCTTTTCCAACTCTCTCCACAAACAGGTCTTCAGAGATCTGAACCAGATTGTGTTGCAGGGCACCCACTCTTCTTCAAGGAGTGTTACTCTATCAGTTTTCTGGCACAGCCTTAAACATGTAAATTTTAATCTGTCAGTGACCTGTAAGGCAGGATCCCTGACCTAAGCACCTTCACTATTTATCTCATTACAAAGCATTTTAGGAAGCATGAATCTCACCCAGGTCTCAGAAAACCTGCCTGGAAGGACTCCTGCTGGGCCATTCCATAGTGCTGGGGTGCTCACCAAGGGTGAGAAGAAGTTGGGCTCAGGTTCCCTCTCTTTCTGAAGCCATTTGAGGCCTTCTCAACCACAGATCTGGGTGGGTCATTTTTAAAAAAAAGCTGTTTTTCTTTACATGGTCTAATTAATTAGCCATAGATGTGGGAGTGAAGGTGGCAGAATGGAAAGCTTGAGCCCTGAGCCACTGAGCACTTGATTTGATTCTGTGTCTGGGAGAAGGGGGCTGAGATTTGATGCATGGGACCCACTCATCTTTAGTATACTTTGATTTTTTGCCCCAAAATAATTTCCTGCAGAACTTCTGACTCTTAAAATATAACCTGCAAATAGCTCTGGAGTAACTGTGACCTTGGATTTCTTCATTGCTTTCACAGTGCCCTCCATGACCACGTGGACCGAAAGCCACTTCTAGCATGCGTGACAGGGTCACTTCTGCTCTTCTCTTCTGGTTTAACACATGGTTAGTCCTAACTTCTCTCAGAGGGACCCCACAGAGCCCATCCCAGGTATCCCAAAAGCATGACGTGATGGAGAAGCTCCTCCAGTTTCGATCGGGGCAGGGAAGGGTCTTTTTGGTCCCTGCTGCCTGTGGCACAGGGACATGGTTGGTTGGGAAAACGCCCTGAGCGGGGTGGGAGGCAGAGCGGTTTGTGCTGGTACTGCGTTTGTCCCATCGGTGCCACGAGGTTTTGGCTGTGGAGCCCTTTTGACCGACCCCCTCACCCCCAACCCTACTCTCCGGGTCTCCTGTAGCTGCGGTCCGGACACCGTGGCCGGCCCGAGGCCCGAGTCCCTAGTCCCGAGCCCCTGCTCCGTGTCCCCCGGAGCAGCCGCGGTGGCGGAGCTCCATCTAGCGCCGGCTGCGGCGGAGGAGCAGACCGCCCGTGCCCGGGCATCCCGCGGGGAGAGCTCCCCGGGACACGGCTGCGCTCCCGCAGGCAGAGGGGAAAGAAAATTCGGGCAGATTCCCCAGCGCCATCCTGTCTTTCAGCTTGGGCTGTCGAATAATATTTCTTCTTATTTCTGTTACTGTTGTGAGGGAGAGCTCAAATGTCCTTTGCCCTTCAGTTCTTTTAATTGACCTCAACCCTTCTATTGCTCTTCCTCCCGGATTAATGATTACTGGATCTTTGTCAGTCTGTGCCTAATTTAAGGCATCCAGCTTAGACTAAAGGCATCTCTGCTGGAGGTCTTCAAACAAGCTTAACTCTCTCCACTCACTACAGGGGGCAGTTCATCACTTTCTCCTGACAACGTGCTTCTGGAGGCACAGATTAGAGGTCTGGATCCTAATGAGAGTAATGTGGGCATTTCCCTTCAAAGATCATGAAACTGATCTCTAAACAGCAATGTATGTGGCTCTGCACAAACCTCAGAATGGACCACTACTTTGCTAAGTTGTGTGGGAAGCATCCTGGAAAGAAAATGTCCTAAAAGAAATTATTTTCCACTCAGTACCTCCTGCAGCTTTGTTCCATCCATCTCTTCTGTGTGTAGAAGCAGATGCACAACTTCCCACACCTTCAGCTCGTACAGGAGGGTTTTTCTCCCAATTGCTCTTCCTCATGGAGTGCTGTGTTGCCTGAGCTGCTTTTCATGTGTGAATCATGAGAAGCTGGACTTTCTTCAAGGTTTTCTATTTGTGTTTATATTCCCAAGTCTCAGCTCAGTAGTGATGATGGGGCCAGATGAGCTATGTCCAGTTCTTTTCAAGTCTTGTGGATAAACCTGTGACACAACTCCCTGGCCTGTTTTTAAGTACGTGGGATTCCCATCTGCTCCTCTTTGAGCCCAGTTCACATCTGCTTAGTTTCTAGGGCTTGGAAGTGAGCAGTTCAGCATTAGGTTCCTCTAAATTTGAAGGCTGAAGTCTTCTGTCTTCACAAGATGCTTAGCTCCCACTGTCCAGCCACTGCAGGCTGTGTGCTATCAGTGTTGAACAGCGACATCCGACAGATGAACACTTTCAAACTGTTATGGATATGTTAAAAAGAACATAAGTTTTCCAGAGAATGTGATGTTAAAATTTATTTCTGTCCAAATGTCTCCAAATTGCTCTTCGATTTTTATCTGATTAAAAAATTGATGATTCATTGATAATTATTAATAACATTATCAAAAATATACAAATAATAGTCACTGTATTGCAACATTGTTTTCAGACAGTGTTAGTAAAGAGCAGCTCAATTTCTGTGATAGCATACTCTATGCAAACAGTTATTATTTTATAAGACATGCCTCTGAAAAATCCTAACTGAACATAGCACCTTGTAAAACGTAAAAGAGAAAACAACTATTAACAAATATATTCTCATTTTGACCCACTGTGATGTAGACAAATGTATCCTATTAGTCATGATGAAAGTTGCATTTAGAAATTCCTAAACCTCATAGTGAAAATAGCTGTCTTTTTAAGTATACTGAAAATACACCAAGCCTCTAGGTATTGTCCTGAGAGTCTGCGAGGAAGTTAAAGAGGCATAACTTCATTTTAGTGCAGCAGTGTTCATACACCCAGGCTGAATTCTGTGGATTTGGAGTGATGATAGTACACTCCCAAAATACAGAATGCAATTTCTTCAAAATTAAACATTTTTTAATTTGCTATTAAAACACACAAAGCCCCATGAATGGAATTAGCTGTAACTCAGCTGAAGTGAGATTTCCAGCTGGAGACTGCCACCTGGATTTTCCAGACCAGGGAGGTAGAAGGTTATCTCCAAATATCACTCCTTCTGGTTACTTTAGATGCTTATTTTAGGCAGAAAAGAATCCTTCCTGTCAGTGCCTATCTCTGATCAGCAGTTGCAGAATGTAGCCTGGCTGAGTAGAGGCCACATGAGTAACTAAATCTTGATAAAATGAACTCACCTGAGCACCCATCACCCATACTTCACAACCACTGAGGTGTCCAGGGTAAGACAGTTACACTCAATCAAATTAAGAGCTCCTTGTAAAACAAGACTGATGGAACTGTAAAATTTGGACATCTAAAATTGGTGACTCCAGTGGTTTTTTTTTTTTTCTCAACACTTCCTGACATCTGGAGATGAAGATATGAATAGCACTTCTGGAAATCACAGCAGTTCTCTTTAGCTGCATAGTCAATGCTTGTAAACATTGACTAAAATTACCGTGGATTCTCTCATATTTTCTTGCAATGTGGCAAGAACACTATAATTCAATATGTTGATTGGGCACTATTTACATAGCACCAGGAAAAGAGATATTCAGTTGGAGAGAGGCAGCAAAAATACCTGTCTTGCTATAGATATGTTTGCTGAATTCAAACAAATTAATGACACCTTCTTCTCAAAAAGTCACATAAATATGGACTGATCCACAAGAAACTAAAACAGTGCAGCAGTTGATGAAAATTCCTTTTCTTAGAGCTGATATAAAACACTTATCTTACACAGAGTTTATGACAATATTGAGACCAAATCCACAACTCAAATTATTTTTCAACTTGAGGGTCTTCATGATGGAGCACAACTGGGGACAGCAAAGATTCCTCATCCCTGCTTACATGAGGTTTAGTTTTGATGCTAGAATGGTGTGCAGCAAGGTTTTCCTTTGAATTATGGTAAATCTAGAATTGGGAAGAGGAAATAAAAGATATCTTCTGTTATTATTTATTGTATTTGGAAAACTGCTCTCCTCCCCATGAAGCAGGCACTGAGAAATAGTGTATTTAGTCCAGAGTGGATACCCAAGTAGCAATTGGTAATTTGGAAAGGAATTGTTCATCCTCCCTGAAGAGGAGATAAACATCTGGTATGGACAGAACAGGACTTCCTAGAATCATCTTTATTATTTTGACCTTTGAGAATGACATACAGCATTCTGTCTGTGAGGACATGGCATGGTGACCCCTCATGAGACCCCCCGGCCCCCAGCCCAGGCTCAGCTCCCCTCCCATGGCAGCTAGCAGCATCACCAAACCTGACTGCACTGGCTGCTGCACAAGGGAAGCCCATTCCCTCAGCACAGGCTGAGAGACTTCAGCTTTCCAGAGTCCCAGTGCAGGCAGTGGGAGGAAGAAAATCCTCATCAGGAAGGTCAGGATTCTTTCTGATAGCAGAAAAATATGCCCCAAGCTCTTAAATGGATCCATGGGCAATGTATCCATAACAGACTCGTGTACTTCAATAGAAAGCAGGAGGTTATCCCTCAGCTCATCATGATCTGTGGAACTACATATAAACCCCACAAAAACCTGAACCTGAACCCAGGCATTGTTCACACGTTCATCTCACTGTATTTACTTACTGCTCCTTCTGCCTCAGCCAGCTGACAGGCCAGAGAGGAGACCAGGTAAGAAAAAGAGGGTCTTTTCCTGGAGTCAAGAGCCCAACAGGACTGCATCATGCAATAGCTGCAGAAGGAAAGACATGGCACAGAAAACATGTCAGCCCTTGGACTCTCTGTAAGTGACTACGCGGAGTTGTAGGAGGTGAATGGAGAATCATGGGTATCAGAATGTTTTTATATGAAGAGACCAGAATTACAGTGTTGCATCAGAGGAAAAGAAGCAAAAAGATAAGGATAAAAGAAAGTGAAATGATCTTATAGTGATTTAATCAGAGTCCTTAGTAAAATCTTCTTTGTGGTATGACACATAATAGTGCCATGTTTGTTTTCCAGCTTCCATTGAGAAAATGTTAGGAAGACAATGCCATAGGGACTAAACCTGCTCCATGTGGACTATGTAATCTTAAGTAAACTTTTCACACAGAAAGACTTTTAATGTAATTTGACATCAAAAAAATCTTCCTGAAATTTAAACACCACCTTAGAAATATTGCAGCTTCATCAGGCATCACTGCTGTGCCTGACTGCTAAAGTCCCTTGCAAAGTTATGGGGACAATAGGCTCCCTGATATTTAAACCCCCCACAGCAATCTTTCATGGGTTAATCTGTCAGATTCCCCTGTATTTTAATGCCATTACAGCCTTTATGTGGTGAGGATAAGAACAGTGCAGTGTCATAGCAAGGCACTCTTTCCCTAGAGCATCTATGAAACCTCTGCCAGGAGAGCTCAGCCAACCCAAAGTCCTTCCCTTTCCTCCATGTTCCAGACCTCATAATTCTCTGTCACCTTCTCTTTTCTTATTCCCTGGGGCCCACTTCTAGGCAGAGTCCACCCAGGCACAGGGGCACAGGATGAAAATTATGATGAGAGCACAAAATTAGCTTCCCCCAACTCTTCCTTAGCAGGGTTTTTGTCTAAGAGTATCCCTAGCCACCTGGAACTGAAACAAACCTGGTAAAGCTCGATTAATAATAAAGTTTAGGAAAGAACCCACCAAAAATTTAGTCAATATGGAAAACATAGCTTTTTGGGGAAAAAAATAAAAGGAAAGAAAAGCAAAAAGAGAAAAGCAAAAGAAGCAGAAAAAAGGGGGAAAAAAAAATCTGTGGTCTGAGAATAAGAAGTTCCCTGGGGAAAGAAGGCACAATTAAATAAATATAATAAATTAGTCCTGTCAAATGCACATAACCTATCGTGTTGATCACTTCTGCTTTAGAACAAAACCTGCAGGATCAGGCAGTCTTTGTTAGATTTAGAGGAAGACCTCACGTTTTGCAACTAATTTTGGGTAAGAGATAGTGTACAATAAATAAAAGGTCATTCAAACAGTGACTTAATAAGTATAAATTCTCATGCTGTGGATCACTTGGAAGTACACTTACACATCTTTTGTAGCATAATACGGTTGGTCCATTTTAAATCCACTTTGTATTAATTTGTAGAAATTTGTGTCAACCTGAATACCAGGGTAAGGGTTTACACCTGTGGAAATTATCGGAGAATATGTGTTAATTCAGAAGCTGCCAAAACCAAACAGCACTCTTTTGTCCCACTGTAAAACATACCCAAGGAGAATATTTCCCAGAGCAGTATTCCATAGGACCAGACATCACTCTTCATGGTGTACGTCCTCTCGAACAAGCTTTCGGGGGCCATCCATTTGACTGGCAGTCGAGCCTGTGCAGACAGGGGGATGGAGGCCAGGTCATGCTGTGACACAGGCAGTGACACAGGCTTTCTAGGTGCCTCACTGTGCTTCTCACTGCCAGCATGATGGACTCATGTTTGCCGTGTGCAAAGCTGTGTCTCTGTCAGCAATCCCTGGACATTCCCATTGCAGAGAGAAATCGGCACTTCTAGAGAGCCAGTTTGTCTCATCCATTTTAGATGATTATTTAAGGAAGAGATGGGCTCAGTCCTGGAAGAGCCACCTTCCTTCCTCTGATTTCAAGCATAGAGTGGCCCAGATGGAGATGTGCACGCTGTACTTCTTCATAAAGCCAGAGGATCTGGCACACCCCCACACATATGCTGTTGTCCTACCCTGTTATGTAATGCTGTTATTGCCCACAACAGTAAACAAATCCCAGTGCTTCCATCAATGGGTGCTTTAGAAAGAGCATGGGTACCATCTCATTTACAGAACCAGCTTAGTTAGTTTAATTATAATCTAAGAATTTGCTTTTGCCAAGGGCAGGAAAAACTGAGATTTCTGCATTGCCCACACAGATATACACAAAGCTAGCAAGGAATTAAAAAATTTAAAACGTTTCTTTCTTAGTTCCTTATAATTCTTACCATGGTATGAAAACCATAAAACTCATGAACTTACATTGCCCCTGACAATGTAGTTGGAGTCGTTCATTACATCTCTGGCAAGACCAAAGTCACATATTTTCACCACTTTCCCATGGGTCACCAGTATGTTCCGGGCAGCGAGGTCTCTGTGAATGCACTTAGAATGAAAGGAAGGATTAACACTCAGCAGCATTTGGTATCAGTGGTGGACAATTCCCTGCCCTCTGAGTTTGCCCCTCCTTCCACTTCAGCAGTTTGGGGAATGGCCAAGCTGGACACTCCATGGCTGCTGCTGGCAAGGAGACAGGGCCAGAGCAGGCACAAATCTGCTGTGCAGTTGCTTCTTACTCAGGGTGCTGCCTAAAACTGCAACCCAGTCTTTACTGTTAAGCCAGGGAAGGAGGTACAGTTCAAACTTGCCACTGAGTGGCTCTGTTCCTCAACTTGCCTTTTGTAAACTGACCTATTTTTAGCATCTTTTCTATCTGAAAAATTTGCTACCCTTCACTGTACCGATTTGGACTCAAGAAATTCCATTCCTTTGGCAACTTGATAAGAGAAGCAAAGAAGATCTTCAAAAGTGAGCACATTAAAATCCTCTTCTTCATCCATCTGTGTACCTGCATCCTTAATTTTATCTGTAAAAAATAATCAGAAGTATGAGTTTTCCATGACTTCCTCACTCTGATTAATTCCACTGACTGTTGTAAAGGATTTTCACAGGCTCCCTACTAAGAGCAACATCACAAAGAGCATCCATCTTTTTTATCCTTTACTCAGATACAAAAGAAAGGCAAGCATTTTTGTATTCAAGTACTACGTATAGCATGAGCAGAAACATAAGCCTCTGATCTCAAGTGTTGTTGAATTCTCCTCCAGCAAAATTCCTGCCAGGACTGAAGAGAAACATATGATAGAAAGAGGCCTCTTTTGTCATGGAATCTAGTGTGGTCATATCAATAATACAAAAAATACAGTAAAACAGCATTCCTGAAGATATAGTCAATTAATCTCTTACCTTCCTCAGAAAACAGCACAATTCCATTTGATTCCAGTGTCACATTTATGTTTTGACTTTGCATGGTTTCAAATTCATCCCCTCTGCACAGAGCTGTGTTCACACTGTACTTCAGGTGAGTCCCTGTCCTGGAGCAGGCAACACATTTTCAGAGGTTTCACACAGTGTGTCACATAATCTTCTACACATAAACCCTTTTGCAGTGAAAAACATGAACGGTTACTACTACTAAAGACCTGGATACAGACATGACTCTTCTCAAAACTGGGAAGAGAAACAAGAGGTTGTTTGTCTTCTGCAGTCTCCATGAGGACAATCAAATCTCAGTTCCTCCTAAGGCATTACTTATTAAAGTATATGAAGGCACATTCTCAAGAATTCAGTCATTTCACCAGTGTATAGCACAGGTGAGAATGCAGCTTAAAAAACAATAGCAGTTTTTAAAAGTATCAAACTTACTAAATTTTTTACCTGGAGTTTTGGTCCTGATGGATATTGTGGTAAAAGCTGAAGTTTTGTTGTTTAAAAATATCTGTCAGTGTCCAGTGAAACTTTTCTCTCTTGCTCCTCAAGTAGTTCAGAAGGTCACCGTAGCAACAGTATTCAAATATCAAGTAGATTGGTCCTGAAATAGTTGGAAATGTAAATAGCTTGCTACTATTTATAGCACCCTCCCCATTAAAGCCCTAATGCTGCTTCATTTTCTCTTGGGATTAATCTGTGTTAAAACATCCCAAGCATTTTCCATTCCCAGGTAGATAAGCTGTACTGATAGGCACGTAATGAGAACTTGTTTACTGACTGTAATGTCTCTTGGAAAGTCTGTGTAACTTTGTCCTTGTGGTGCATCTCTCAAACTGTGTTGAAAATCCCTTATAGAAACAAAAATCCTCTCCTATCCAATGGCAATGGGGAGGACAGTACAGGCTATAAGGATTCAGCATATTTTCTAAACCATGCAGGGTTCAAGCAGAAGATGAGTCCTGCTAATTATCTGGATGTTGTGAGTTTGTGTTCTTTGACCTACATCCTTCTGTCTATCTGTGCAACCTTCAAGCTCTGGAAAGATCCTTTTTATTTTTCCCCAAGAAGACTACCTGAAACCCAAGAGTACTTTGCTGAGGGGACCTAAACAAGGGATATCCCTTGCAAGGGGAGGTATCTTAGGTAGAGCACTGGTCAGGACACTTTCTCAAGAAAGGAAAAACACATCCAATTCCTGACCCAGGCATGCTTGGATAAAAGCCATGACCAGCCAGCAGGAGCTCAGAGTGGTCACACATCACTCTGCAAAGCCTCACTCTGCCACCACCCCTTCTGGCCCCGGAAGACTGACCATGAATCCATAGATATTTCTGTCAGAAGGCCACTGTCAAACAAGGTGGAGCACGCTGAAAAAAGTGGTAAGGTCTCTCAGAGGATGGATGGGAAAGTCTTGAGAACCATGTAAATGCTTCTGAAAATGGCACTTGGATAAGGCTGGAAGTGTTCCTGCCCTACCTAGCAGATCAAGCAGGTTTTCCCTGCAGCTCTCCTGCCTGCACCATCGCATCCTGCCCACTGTTCCAGAAGGCAGTGGCAGTATTTTTAAATCAGCTAAAGCTACCAAGAACAATCTATTTCTCTGCTTTACCTCAATTATAACACAAGTCACACAATAATTATTCATTGATAATACCTTGCTACTTTCATCTTAGCCCATCTTTGGTTATTTTTTCATTCTTCAGTTTTGTTTTTACATTTGGTCCTTTAAAAGGTTGTCCCTCTTTCCATTATTTATTCTCTAATTTCTTCTTTTTTTCCTGTTCCTCCTACCCCTGTTATTTTTCAGTTTCTCTTGTTTCCTGTCTATCTTTCAGCTATTTTTATCCATTCATTGGTGAGATACATAAATAAAAAAAAACCCATAATTTCCTATGTGAACATAATCATGTGCATACAAAAGTCCCTGACACCAGATAAGTTTTTCCTTTTTACTTAATAAACTGGCTCATACCAGTGCCATCACCACCATAACAGGAAATCCTATTCTACAGAAGGACTGTTGTATCACTTCCTGCCAGTATAATCAGAAATTACCCTTTTCTGTACACATGCATGCCCTTAAATTTGCTTTCGGTTCTTCTTCATCTTATTTTGGGCCAGCACAGAACAGCAAAATTAGTCCTCATTATTCTGGTGGTTTTAACTGGTACTTTTCTACAGTTTCAATTTACCTGACAGAGTACAAGCTCCTAGCAGGTTCACAATATTTTCATGGCTTCCAATGTGAGTCATCATTTTCAGCTCAGACATTAGAGCATCTTTTTCTGAAGCATCAGGTTTTTCTGTAAAAGCAACAATACAGATTTAGAAATCTCTGGCAAAGAAATGAAAACTTAAATGGTTGTGATTCTTTTTCACATGCAAATCTTAATTTCAAATTTATTGGACTAACAGTACATTTGGGAACATCCTAAAAAAACCTTTCCAAAGTATACAAAGATTCAGTCAAATGTGGAAACTAAATTTGTGTGTGAGTGCAGATCATTTGAGAGCTTGGGAAAGCAGTCATTAAATGTCAACATTTGTCATTCTTGAGCTGGCAAGGAATGACAGCAATATATTAAAGTGTTCCCAAGCACAGAAAAAATGGCAGACAAGCCTGTGGCAGAGAAATGTTAAGAGAGAAAAATGGCAGCCACATGGCACACATCCAACTGCAATCCAGCAGCTGAGAAGGCCACCCTGTGGCTTTAATCTTGTTTTTCAGCGAGCATTTGGTGCTCACGACTTCAGTGTATTGAGTACGTGAACCAAAATGATCAAGTCAAGCTTCCACAAAGACAACCACAAAGGAGTGGGCCAAGGAAGCATAAACCTGATGCTTAAGTGGAAATGTGGGATGGAAACCTGAAAGGCAGTGCTGGCAGGAAGGGGCTATGTGGGCACACAGGTGGGCAGGGTGCTGGTATCAATGTGAAGCTCATTCCAGTATATAACAAAAGGTGGGTGAGGTTGATACCCGTCTCTTCCCAAGTAACAAGTCACAGGATGAGGGGAAACACTTCTGTTTGTGCCTCAGAAGAGGATTAGATTGGATATTCAGAAAAATGTTTTCACCTATATGCTTCAATGGGTTGTCGAGCACTGGAAGAGGCTGCCCAGGGAAGTGGTTGAGTCACCATCCCTGAATGTATTTAAAAGATGTGTCACTGAGGGACATGGACAGTGATGGCTAACAGTTTGACTCAGTGATCCTAGAGGTCTTTTCTGGTGTAAAGTACTCCACCGTTCTGTGAACAGGGCTGTGCTTAGCTGGGACACAGGAGGCAGCCCTCCTCTGCTTTCTTCCAGGGAGGAATTGCTCCTGGACTCTGATTTTATGAGGAGTCAAGACAGCTTGGAGAGAGGCCAGACCATAGCAGAAAGGAGTATTTGAAGTTTAGTATCCTTATTCATAAGGAGAGATGGAAAAAAACTGTTTTGTGTCATCATCAAGAAAAAAGACTACAGGAAATTGTGCCGGGAGTTTTGGAAACAAACTAGCACAGACACAGCTGACAAAGGGCTTGGGACAGCTATGCAGCACTACAAGAAAAAGGGGCCTTAGACCAAGGGTCATAGTCACCAATATAACCAGTAGGACAATCTGCACTGGGGATTTGCATTTCTCCTCTTTAGAGGCTCCTACTTCCCCCCACAACACAGACCTGTAGTGTGTAGGGCAAAATGCAATGTGCTGTGGGATGAAGGCACTTCAGCAATACCTTTCCAAACTGAAACAGGGATTTGCAAGCACTTTGAAAGGATTTTGAAGCCAAGCATTTGTGAGGTGTAACTGCTGAAAGTTTCCTGTATGAGGGGGATTTCTAATGCCTCTTCTACTTTGGAGATAGTAGAATGCTTGTAGAAGGCACCAGAGTTGATCATACCTTTTAGCATTTTGACTGCCACCTGGACTGAATCTCCTGCATTGTTAATTCCATAAGCTGTGGCAGTCACTACTTTCCCAAAGGCCCCAGAACCAAGGACCTGTCCTACAAGACACAAAATGTCAGTATTATTTGCTGCTGGTACAACACAGACTACTGCTCCAGTTTTGAGATTTAGCTTATGGATTGCTCACCAAATTCCAGATTTTCCCTGGGAAATTCCCAATTTATATCATATTCAAATTCTCTGAAGTCGACGTAGATGTATTCATTATCTGATGGCCCTATCATCTGTATCATTTGCCACTGGCTTTCATATTTGAATTGCTTTGGAAGAGAAAGAAACGCACAATGAAATAAGTCTTAGAGAAGAAACAGCCTGGTAGGAAGAAAAGAAGGATGGCCAGGTATTTATGTTTGCTTTTACCTTTTTGTATTTAAGAAAAATTAATACAAACAAAAAAGCAATCAAGAGGAGAAAAAATCCAACGGAGACATAGAATGCAGCATTGTCCAGAGGTGAAGAAACAGCTCCTGCAACTTTAAAAGACACACATTACTACCCACTGGAACACAGTTTGTGTGTACAGCTGAAAATGCAAGGAGAGCCCACGGTCAGCTCTGGCAGTCTGCAGCCCTCTCACACCCAAGCCTCCTCAGTATGGGGCGTGAGAGGCAGCTGTATGAAAAGCAAGATGACCAGTGGGCATTAAGTTCTGGGTAATTCTGACATCTGTTTTCATTTAAAAAAGGGGAAAAAAAAAGCTAAATCCATTAATAAACCTGAATGCATGGAGGTATTGCTGTGATTCTTGAATTTAACTTAGTGAGAATAAACAGGAATAAAGTGTTGATTGGTAGATGAGCATGCAAACACGAGACTACCCTCATATTTTGGTTGTTTCTAAAAGTGTAAGTATTATGATTACTTTCTATTCTAATTTCAACCTGAATCTCAAACTCTGACAGTGGTCCCAACTTCTGTCCACTGTAGTCAAAAGCTTGTTCATCAGGACAAAGGAAATCCCTGTATTGCAAATACCTGGGTGTTTCAAAACAATTCCTGGTGCCACAGCACGTCCCCTCTAACCGAAATATTTTTCTCTATGGAATACATATGGTGTTGCAAGTACAGAGTGCAAATAATCACACCGACTTTCTGCTTCAATGAGGAAATCTGTGATTCCCTTGACAAGAAGAGAGACTGCCTAACCACCACTTAACCTTCTGTCACTTGCCTATGGCAGTTTAAGAAGGTTTCTTTCCCAGTACTCCTGCTTTCCAGACAGGGACTGACCCTTCAGTGGGTCTGTTGGCTCAGCCATGATCTTGCTTGGGTGTGCAGTGACCTCCATGGGGTGAGGAGAGCTCCCATGGGTATTTCTGGCTGCACCACAGGGACCTATGGGAAAGGAGCAAGGGACAGCACATGCCACCAGCTACCAAAGAGCTTTTAGCTCTTGCCAAATATAATTCTTCCAGATTTCATGTAGGGATGACTAAAGTAAAATAAGGAACCAGCCTCAAACATTGCCATGCCTCCATCCTGCACTTCCTTTTTTTTTTTTTTTTTTTATTTTATTTTATTTTTTTTTGCCCCCCCCCTGCCCTTCTTTTTTTTTTTTTTTTTTTTTTTTAATTTAATTTAATTTTATTTTATTTTTGTCCTGTTTATTTTAATGAGGGAGGCTTCTGCTTTAGGCCTAGAGAAAAAAGAATTTTGTCTCCCATTCACCCACCATTTCTGATACTGTGTATATACAGAGCTTGTGTTTTACCTGCAATGCCATTGCACAGTCAGCCATTTAGCCAGATAAAAAGCATTGTAGGTTCTACCATGCCAGCTTTAGTTGAGAAAACCCGTGCTAAAACACTGGCTTGTGGTACCTGACAGGTTAATGAAACTCTTTTCACAGGCTGAACCAGCTGAATTTTTTGCACAGCACTCCACTGAGAAGGTTGTTGCTGTCTCCTTTAAATATAAAGTACTGCTTGAAATCCATGACCCCAGGGATCTCCTCTCTGGCAAGAAGTTCTGAATCCCCTCTGTGATTTCCTCTGTGCAGCTGAAAAAGGAAGCAGACCAGTTTTGATTTTTAGCTTTTTTAGTGACATTTGCCAGGGGAGAAGGTGGGAACTTTCAAAACATATCTTATGTCTGTGTTGGAAGAGAAGAAAGGAAGGGGCTTGTGTTTTGTCAGTGATAGAGTGAGACCTCTGGCCACTTACTAGTCTCATTTTTGGTGATGGACATGGCAAGGTTAGCAGGGACTGAGCTACCTCCTACACTGGGCTCACGGTCACTTTCCACCACTGCCTTGGCAGGGTACTTGCACCCCCTGAACTCTGGAACCTCCATCAGTTTCACAACTGACACCACCCCCCATGCCACATCTATTCCCACTGATTTCATATTTGCCTCAAAACATTCAAACCACTGAGCAGCTGCAAATGAGGCACTGCTAAAACTATAAATGCAATATGAACCCAGAGTAGAAGCTCTAACTCCTTTCTCTGAAGGCATGTCACTTCAGCCATGAAGTTTCTCTCACTCATGATGGAGAGCCTCCATCCACACAGATGGAGAGTATTAATGACTTATTTAAGGCCTGATATGTAGAAAGAGGGAACTTGACACTTGAGGGAAAGGTGGTCCACATAGATAATTTTGTCTTCTAGCTTTTCTATCATTCATCAGCTTAGTGTCTAATTTACTCCCCACATAAATAAATTAGGAGACAAGAGAAATTTATTCAGCTCTACTCATAGCACTGGCTTCTACATTTGGAAGTTCCTCAGAAAAGATGTGTCACAGAATTTTCTTCCCAGGAAGATGATTTAAGGAGCATTTTAAACCTACTCTCTGCATGTTGTTTTCCTCTTCCATTTCTCACAGATTGATATAAGGAAGCCTTTTAAGAGGTATTGGTAAAAAAAAGTCAAGGTTTTTTTTTTTTTTTTTTTTTTTTTAATGTCTAGCTAAATTAAATACTTTAGAGTTTATCCACAATCTTACAAAGGAAAATTTGACTTAGTATTCTTCTGCACCATGGGATTATTAGTTTCTTGGCATATCTAAAATAAAAATTGCAGAGTTCACAGATCAGGTCAAAGTTGTTTAACCATTTTTAAAAATTTTAGAGCCTGACTCATTCCCCTAAATAAATAGAGGAAATGGAGACGCTCTTACTAACTTTACTGGAAATACTCTTACTAACTTCACTGGAAACACTCTCACTGACTTTAGTGGTTTTGGTAACAGAGCACCATAGCAGGTCTTTTAACCAAAGCTTTCCCAGTTAATCAAGCCTGCATTAACCAATGCATTCCCTAAATCCCTATAACTTTGATAGGCTAAGAGAAAAACTTAGACTGGACTTTGTTACCCCTTAACTGTTGATATAAACCCAGTGGGGTCTATTTTGGTGTAAAGAGCCCAAGATACACATCTTTATAGACTTCATTTGATGGCAATAAAAAAGGGAAAAAATTCCCCTAATTTTGGTGATGTGGTTCCCCTGGAGTAGGGCAACCAGTTAAACGCACACAGTGAAGTGTGCATTTTACATTTAGTTTGTTACAGGCTGGTCTTCATTTAATCAATGATAGCTCAGATACTCTTTGCAATGAATAAAAAGAAAGAATTGTTTACTTGGATGAGTTCAGTTCAAGGCAGTTCCTCCAAACCCAGGATGAGGCAGGGTAACCTTCAGCAACACAGGAGATCTGCTTGAACAACAGCTGCATCCTTATTTTGGGCTTTCCTGCAATAAGGCAACACAAGGCTTAAGGACATGGCTTAGTGGTACACTTGGGAGTGCTGGGTTAATGGTTGGAATCTATGTTCTCAAAGATCTTTTTCAACCTAAACAATTCCATGATTCTGTAAGACAATTTCTGTAGCACTTCAAGCGACAAAACCCCGTACACTTATGCGGCAATGTTATATCTGCTGAGACCAAGGTCTGCTTCTGCTTTCAAAATAAAAAACTTCATCTCACAGTGAGAGCTGGGTGTAGCTCACAGTCCTCCTCCTTCCTTGGTTTTGTGGATGGCAGCGTGGCAAGGCAAAGGGAGCAGCCACTTCTCTGTATGGGCACAGCCAGACCAAAACAATGGCAGAGCCAAAATTAGAAGTCTTGACTTCTGCTTTTCTGACTCGGACTAAGCAGCTGGCCCTAGGACTGCCCTGGCACTGAGGTTCTGGGTGTCCAACTTGTACAAAACGTGCACAGAAGACCCTTGTATAAATCATATATCACAAATAAAACCCCCAGACCTGTAGCAAGGGAGAGATGCTGCAGTCATGTGGCAGAACTGAGATGATTGAGAGCATTGGTCAAGACTGTGAGTGTGTATGAATTGTGGGCATGGGTGTATGAGGCACTGCTGCCCAAACACACCAGTTACACACCAGAGGGTATCCACACTAACTACATTAACTCATGAATACCATTAGGGAAAATAAATGTCATAAACGGGGCATAGAAAGCTAATTCCTAATGGGGAGAAGGGTTTCCTCCCAACTCTGTATCTTGTGTGGTTTCTGCAGCAGTCACATATGTTCCAGCTTTGCAGAGATAGAGTTACTGTATTTTACTGACTTCCTAGGCTTGTTATTTTCTTAAGAAGCATTAATTTTTCTCAATATGCAACTGATTCCTCATATTCCGTTTATGGTAGACTAAAGGGAAGAAAAAGAATTAGTAACTTTCTCCTCCTTTCTCTGTTCTCCATCCTTAACTGACACAAGAAATACAACCCACAAGCATCCAGTGTCTTTCTCTGACCCAGTGCTTGGATTTCAGCACTGTGATGCCGTGTGAAGAGAATCATGTTTTTGCCTTTTGATCCTCCATTTTAAACAATAAATCTATGTAAATGAAATAGGGAATACCAGTCAAAAAACCCATAATAGCTCAGTTTATACCAGTGATAAAACCCCAGACTTCGCCAAATCTTCAGCAATAGTTTTCTTACTTACTTCTCACATACAGAGTGAATTTTTTAGTTACAACTGTATCATCATTTTCAGCATAAAATACATATATCCCAGACTGGTGCTGATGGTTGCAGAACTTCGATGAAATGCTGTGGAACAAAGTCAGAAAAGGGAAAAGGACAAAATATTGACTTGAAAAATATTTCAAAGGCAGTCAAAAGTCACGTATAGGTTGAAACAATTCTGTATCTTCTCATGAAAAATACAAAGGAAATTATTTTTGCTTAGAGAATATAAATCCCAGAATCTAACTATGCTGGTGAGAAGATATTTTTTTGCCTGCAGTATTGATTTAATTCTGCATGTTTTCTCTCACTCTTCCTGGAGTGCATGCAGGCTGTCAAGCTGTGGTTTTGTTATTAATTCATTGGAAGACAAGACACATCCAGGCACATCTGCTAAGACCAGCAAAGGATCAAACTTTCTTCTCTCCGAGGAGCTTAGATGAGAGTTTCCAGCTGATGTGATAGATTGTGTTAGGAAACAACAATGACAGTGAGGAACATAAGAGACAAACATCTCCAAATGGAAAGATCTCACATAGGCTCAGGAAAGTGACCATCATCATAAGTTCCTTGTTAATGAGATGACACACCAGCCCTCAAGGTCATTTTGCAGGAAAAAGACAGCCTTTTTCTAATCCCTATGGCATTTGAGCCAATGGGTGGCAGAAAGCCAATACCCAAACCATGCAGGAGACAGCTTGTGACAATGGAGATGGCCAGGAGGGGTCTAACAAGTCTCTGGGCAGAAACTAACAACAAAGAGCTGCAGCGAATTAAAGATTCATGCCTGACTGTCCTATTGTGACACTGGTGTATGGGACATGGGATGAGGCAGGGAGAAGGGAATATGCCATTTTATAGTGATAGTATCCTGTTTCTGTGTTTCCAACTAGGTTATTGCTGTAGGACAATTGTCAGCTTTGAATAGCAGATTATGCAGTTCACGAGCATTAGAAAAGCATCCTAAGAAAATGCCTCAGGGGTAGTTGCTGACAATTTTGGGATAGGTGTTTCTGCTGACAATTCAATGGCAGCCATGTTGTAGGTTCCCAACTCTGTTTTAGTGATAAAGGCAAGCAGGAACATCAGAGAGTTTGAAGAGAGAAGAAAAAAAAAAAAAAACAAACTCAGATAGCTCATATCAGCAATATGCAAAGTAGGAGAAAGCAGTAATGAAATCAGTCTTGAGAACTGAAATTGGGATATTTCTCCTTAAGCAATATACATACGAAGGCACCAAGTATCACCTTGAAATTCTAAACCAGAAAAACTCCCCTTGAAGCCACTGGCAATTTTGTCTTCTGATTAAGGCCACACTTTCATATAGTTATTGACTTTTGAATGTCTTAATCTGAAATGGCCTTAATGATGTCTCCAAACTCATGGATTTTTTAAAGTCAGAACCCTTTTAAGCTGCCTCAAAAAAGATACTGAAGACAGGAAAAAAAAAGGACCAAACAAAAAATAATTAGTTGCTTTTGAAATCCCAAGTTGGAAGGATTATATCCTAATGAAATAATCAGAAAAAAAAATACCACAGTATCTTCAAAACCTGAAAATATAAGGGGATGTGATTTAAGTACTGTAAATTTAACAGAGGACATTGTGTATATGAAAAGTCATTAGCTCTTAGGGGGGAAGTGAAAATCAGCAGTGCTGAAACAGAGAGCCCACAAAAGCAAATAGAAAATTCTGAAGGAATGTCTGAAAGTGTCTGGAATGTCTGTAAGTGTAGTGAAAGGAGAGATGGATCATTGGGTTTTGAAATAAAAGGCTGAAGAAAAGTACAGAGTTAATTATTAAAATGTAATATGATTTTTTATCTGAAGGAATAATTTTACAAGAGACTGGCAGAAATTAAAATAATAAAACCAGGAAGTGAAAAAGGATATGGAAGGAACAAAGTAGAAGTGCTGGGAGACAGGATTACACAGAAATCAACTAGAACATGCAAAGTGAGACTCACAATGTGTTTAGATATGTGATGACTTTTTTTTTGTGTTGCTTTGAGAATCCTTCTGCTTTAAAATTACATTGAAATCTGGAAGGCTACAGCTTGCAGGCAGAATCTCCTGACTTTCCTACCCCCTGCTGCTTCTGCATGCTTCAAACTGAATGAAAGATGTACCCCTACTCTTTGTCCTCAGGTGAGACATGTCTATCCTGTGCTTGTATTCAGCCAAAATTGGATTGTTGTGAGGGATGTCTGCACAAAAGAATGTACTCGTCAGATGAAATAATCAGCAAATTCAAGTGTTTCCCCCTCTATTTTATTTTTGCATTAAATAAATAGGACGCAAATAAATGCAAAGAATAACTACCCAAAATAAACATTAAAAATCCTGTTCATCCAACAGCACTGTCAGACAAATGACCGAGTTATGTGTTTGAAGAAGCCACCAGGCTGCGCCCCAGCAATGCTTGGTGGCTGTGGCTTGTGCCTGTGGCTGGGCCAGCCTGGACACACGGCTCCAGGGACACGAGCTGGCCTTTCCCCATCCAGCAGGTGGTGATCAGCACTCAGCCACTGCTGCTTTGTGCAGCGATGACTCTGGAGAGACTCATAAATCCCAGGCCAGCAGTAGCACCTTACTGACTAATGACAGCTGCCTAAACTATTTCAAATGTTCTCAGTGTAATTATTGTTGGCACAGTCTGTAGCACCTAATTCTTATCTGTGGGTTGAATTTACACCCACTGTCAATCATCCAAGCAAAACTGAGTCCTGCTGGTACAACCAGTGAGGAGGGGTGCATGCCAGCTGCAAAGCAAATCAACCCCGTGTTATCAGCTGGAGGGAGGTACCGATTGGACAAGGATGAGCAAATGCTCCTGGCTGTCCCCTGAGACCTCATTTCCAAAATCAGTCTTGTCACAAGGCACAGTTCTGCCAAGCCCATGTCAGGCGTTGCACATTAGTCACCAACACCCACCCGGTGCTATCAAAGTTTGCTGACAGCCCTCACTTTATCAGCAGGGACAGAGTTCCTGTGGACATTGCCAGGAGATGACAATTTGCTAACCTGAACTGAGCTGTCTCTGAACTTCACTGAGGTCTGACTCCAATACGCAATCTGATGCAGATGAAAAGGCCAGTCTGTTGCAAAGATAACTTGACAAGCTAGTGGATAAAATCAAAGGTACAAAAATACTATGGAAAGAAATCATAAAAAATGTAATCAAATCTTTGACACAGCTTTGTGCAGATGTTGACAGAGGTTTTAGGAATGTGAGAAAGAATCAGAGTAGCTGCATTAGCTCCTGCCTACAGCCTGCTCACTTTTAATGTAAAAACTTGAAAAGAGCAGTGTGGCTTTACTTTCATTGAGGTGAGTAAAAGCTGTTACCTGCAAAGCCATGGGACTACTCTGAAAGAAACCCTGAAGGAAATTAGATAATGTTATCAAGAAATTAGAGAGCCTAGGGAATGGAGAAAACATTAGCCTTAAACAGGATTCATGCCAGAAGTCCATTGTAGGAAATAACAGAAAAGGTAGATAACTAACAGGTTTATTCAAAACATGTTTTGCTGCAGCAGTGGAAGGATCCATGACCTGGGTAACGAGCAGAACGGCATGTTTCTGTGACACAGGCACAGGCCAGCAGACCTAGCAGAGGCCTGGGAACTACAGCACCCTGGACTTGGTCTGAGCTCTTTGAAAGACACTGGGAACATCATCAACAACAGGATGAGAAAATGGGAACATGCAGAACTTGTGATCCAGAATGAAAACTGTAACACATCTGTAACTCAGAACTTATATTAGAGAGAAGGGGAATGGCAAAATGCATATAAACCAAAGAGTTGCTGGATGCATAACTTAGCAAAGGGTTTATTTTAAACAGAGAATAAAGTGGTTCTACAAGTTATCTGTGTGAACTGTTGTTCAAAGCCAAAATTATGTTTGAGTGCCTTTTGTTAACAGTCTCACCATGTGGCCCATTCATATTTTAAAAACACAGAGTACAAAACATCAGCAGTAAATGGTCCAAATGAGATATAAAGAAGAAGCACTATTATATTAAATTATTACAAAATACTCAAATACCTGTGTCCATCCACACTGTAACTTTGTATACATGGAAATGTTTTATTGGAATATAGCCACATGCATCTAACTGGAGGATATGCTCTAAAGTTAACTTCAAAGCAAAACTCTTCCTCACCGATTTCAAAATCTTCTTTAGAGTCAGTTATATTTATAAATCCCTTTTCTGGAGAAAAAAAAAAGAAAGAAAAGATGTATTAGAAAAGCTGGACTTTGATGAAAACATTTTAACATCTTCAAAATACTACTGAAATATTGTCACTGTGTCAGCTGCAGACAAATGATTTGAGCCTGATGAAGTTGCATTTTTGGTCAGACCAGAGCACTTCCAAAATGGTCTGGCATTTCTCTTCAGTCTAACCTACAGAGTCACAGGGCCAATAATGTCATAATTTAGTTTGGTTTGGGTGTGTATTCCAGGTGTTAAGAGCTGCAATTCCTGGCTTTCTTTCTACAGGAATAAAACCATCATAATCACCACCATCATAATCAGTAGTTCTTTTTCCTTCCCTGAAATAAGCTGAAGATTTTGCAAATGAGTCTTGTAGCTGATCCTTTATTTCTCCATTTAAATTAAACATATTTAATGCAAGATGACAGCAATATGGAAAAATGTTTTGAAGAGGTCCCTGAACCATGTGCTGCTGGTATTTGCCCTGCTAGGGTGGGATTTGTTTTACCTAGTGGAGATGTCAAAAGCTCTGTGATCCACCTAAGCTTCTTGTCTGGACATCTGATAAACTCAGTGGAATGAAAAAGGCATATTCCAATGTTTCCAATCCTAAAGCAGAAGATGGCAAAGATGTACTGAACCACTTCTGGAAATACTGTTTCTTGGCACTGACTGATGAAGGAACCAAAGTCATAGCTGGGGCTAGATGTCTCACGGCTTGGAATGAATCCTGCCCAAAGAGACTGAACAGCAGACATGTTTGGAGGAAGGCTGTCCTAAAGACACCATTGGTGCTAGGATCAATTCTGTAAAGATCACAGAACCATATACATTGGAAAAGATATGCAGTCAAACTCCTGCCCAGAGCAGGTCCAGCTAGATGAGGTTGCTCAGACCCTTGTCCTGCTTGGTTTAGGTATCTCCAAGGACTGAACCTCTGGAAAACTTGTGATGTTGTTTAATCAGCTACATGGTGAAAAACTACACCACAAAAACATTGCTGGACCTGTTTTTTTTCCCTTTTGAGTGTTTTTTTTTCTGATTGTAACCCTATGTTCTGCTTGGTATATTTTATCTGTCTTAGCCTACTTACTACCTGGAAACTCCCATAAAAGCCACAAACATTTCAGTATTTCAAAACAAGAAATTATTGCTTTCATGAGTACTCTCCTATTTTTTATATTAAAGGCTTATTGATTTTATACATGGAGCCTTCATCTTTTGGTCTTCATCCTGCCAGGTAGAATATAACAACACAACCAGCCAGGAGTAAAAGCTTTCTCCAGAGAGCATATAAGAACCTTGGAGCAGTGTATGCCATTTATCTGGAAAAGAACTGAGAAAAAAAAAAAAAAAGTAGTTCTTTATTGGAGGAGAAAGAAAATGGCACATTATTGCTTGGTTTATTATTTTTGGCAGGCTTAAGTGTATTTTTGACTATTTACACTGAGCAATGACAAAGAGGTGAGATGAAACTCTCAAGACTGAGCAAGTCTCTGTGCTCCTCATATTTCTGTATGTTTTTGCTTTTAATATAATGTGCTGCAAAATAAATTACATATTCCTGAACTAAGATCGTGTAGTGCTAAAAATTCTTTTAATGCTGGTGGAAACTGAACATAAGGCCTGCAGTAACAAAGAGCCTTGCAGGTGCAGTTGTCGGCATGATCTCTGCTGTGCTTTGAAGCGGCCTAACCACCCTGCCTGACCTGATGGTCGCACAAGATGGAATAAACTGGTGAGTATCAATTACCAAAGGACAAAGGAAAGCAGTCTGTCTGCAAGGTATTTTTAGAGATTTGAAGAACACTCATCCATACAGCTATGGTATCCAGGCTCCCCAGGCAATGGAGTGTGTGCCAACCAAATCAGTTTTCTCTTGGATAAGTTACACCATGATGATTCCCACTGAAGCCACAGGTGTTTAATCATGCACAGTAATGATTTAAAGGTGGGATGCTGATTGTTTAAGAAACTATTACCCTAAAACCTGGGCAACTGAGTGAAATCTGTATCTGTATCATTGCTGAAATGGAATCTGCATTGTTATCATAAACTCACACCCACAGTGATTGTCATTAAGATGTTAGGCTAAATGCTGGGATGGATCAGAAGCACAGGATATTCCTGTAGAACCTTGGAGAGAGAAGCACAGCTGTTAGCTTGGTATGACAACATCACCCACTTTAATCTACCATGTAAGTAAAAAATTGATTTTTTTTTTCACCAGCAAAGACAATGAACCCTCAGAAGTTTTGTTGAGACAAAGGGGTATTAAGGAGGGCACAGACAATCAATATAGGTTGGTGCATTGTAGTGAAAAAAATACCTACAGCCTTCCAAGGACAGGAACTCAAAAATTCCCTGACTGTCACCCATGCTCCGACCTGATAGTTCACAGATCCCAGAAACCACTATTTCTGACCTATGCACAGCTACTGATGAAAAAGAGGATCTTGCCCTACCTCTACAGTACGCCCTCACCCCCATGTTCCTGTTTGCCAAGGAGATGCGCATAGAAAAAATGCACAGGTATCCTACTCAGTTATTGTAAATGATGAGAGAACTTCCTGTTCAGTGGCAGGCAGAAGCTGAAAAGAGGATATCACACTGGGAAAGTCATTTCTGAAGAGACTAGGGTAAGTATTCTCACTTCCTACCATACCTAGCCTAGATATCATAAACCCTGAGAGCAGCTTCATCTAAGATCAGACATATGGTGACTGCTTCAGGAGCCTTGTTATCAGGGCTAGAGGCTCCAGCTCCAGGCACACCAGTCATTAAATTACACCCTGTGCCTACTGCAGCAGCGTGGTCCTACCTACAGCTTTCCTTTTTATGCCTCATTTCCAGACCTAGCCCCATTTGTATATTATTTCCATCTGAGAAAAGAAGTTTGTGGTTGAGGCTGCTCTCAACTAAATTCAACACCGCTGGTTTTAAATCAGCACGTTTCTTAAGTAGAATGAGATTTGCTTTTTAAAATTATGGCTCTGTGGCACGCTGGCTGAGAGTCACCAACGTGTGAGATGAATCCCAGCCTGTGTTTCCAGAAGATCCCACTGAAACAATCATACAGACTGCATGTCTAAACTGTGCCATTTCATTTCACCTCTAAAAACACTGTCTTTTAAAGGGAATTATTTGAAAAGCAATATAAAGAAAAGGTTAATTGTATTCAGGTACCAGAATGACTCAGTTCAGGTTAATCTCTTGGCTCTTCTGGATTGCTTGGAAGTGCAAACAGACTTTTTCTTTAGCAAGGGAACTACAAACATACAATGCATATCTGCAAGTAAAGAACAGACACATGGAAAACAAAAAGCAAAACAGCTGAGAGACAAAATTAATACCAGGGATTGGAATTACCTAGAACTGTGATCAGAGCAGTTTGGTTCAGATGAGCAGTAGAAGAGCATGTGTAGTGTCCACTGTAATTTCTTTCTGCTGCTGAAACAAACACATGCTGGATCCGAATTGCTGACAAGTTTGCTTGATATTCTAATCCTTCAAAGTAGTAACCCTGCTTTTCAACAGAGATTCACGTTTAATCAGCTGATAGTGCCTGATACAACCTATTTTAATACATGCCCTGTCTTTTTACCTGCTCAACTTCTCTGTTTTCAAAAGATAGTTGTATTCTGAATTTATAATTATGGTGAACAGCTCTGCATCTGATCAGCAATGGTTCCCCAGCCTTAAGTAGTAGTTCAGGTAAAGGTGATGCTTGTCTTTTATTTAAATCTACAAAACCAAAACATAGACACTGAAACAACCATCACTTTGCCTGGAAAATGCTCAGTTAGATCAACATTTTTTCTGCTAATGCTGTATAGATATTAATTTCTACATTGTAATGATAATTACCATAATAATGAAATTAGTAACCTTCATTAGTAACCTTCATCCAGTAACCTGGATTTAGATGTCTCAAAACAAATTTTGCCATGATTCACAAGACACCTCTAGGACACAATGCATAGAGCATAGAGCTTAGCTCAGGTAGGGTTTATTTAAAAAACAGGCAAGCAAATCTGACTGCATATATTAATTAATAATTAGCTATAAATATATATGTTTGAGAACACTTTGGAGAGCTTTTCCCTGCACACAATCCTAAAAGCATGAACAAAAAGTCAGTACAAGTATAGCAAATATAGAAAGGCAAGAGGCTTTTTACAGAGAGCAGAAAGAGCTATTGGAATTAGGTTTTAAACATGCGACAGAGCACTCATATTCACTGGTAGCTTTATTCCAGTGATTACAAACAAGTAGCTTAGACCAAAAATCATGCTCAGGTGGGCAGTGCAACTAACTTCAGCAGCAGGATTGGGGTCACATGCAAGTAAACCTTAGAGGGAAGTTACCTATTGTAAAAAGGCTGGTGCATTCTCTGCCCAGGACATTAACTGCACAGCACCATATGTAAGTTTGAAATAATTCATGTTGCACCATCTGGATGCCATCTATTTCTCCAGTTTCTTCATGCCTTTTATAAGGGCAACTGCAATTACAAGCATAATTATTCATTGACTCATTTGGTTAACCGCAAGCAAATAAATCTGATAAATCTCTAAGCCATGAGAATATGCAAACAATAGTGGGAAAACTGGATTTCACATATTGAATAAAAAGGAACTGGAAAGGTGAAGATAAGAAAGTAAAAATGTCACAGTCTGGGCAGAAATGTGAGCTGAAATGACCTGAATATGCTCAAACTGGCTCTTAGACAGGTAATGATGTGATTAAAATCATAGAGGCTGAGTTTTCACACCACATCTCTGATTTCCTGGTGGTGGGAGGTGCTGCCAATTCAGTGGCATTATGACATCCAGACCCTGAACTGCCATGCTGCAGAGAAAAGCATTATTGCCCCTGTTAATAGAATAAACTTTAAGTATTAATAGAATGGGAAAAATGATTTAGCTCACAAAATCATGACCCCTTGTCTTCTCAGCTCTGATACTCCTGGTGAAGCCCCCAGTGACCAGAAAAAGGGAAACATTGCATCATTTTAAAAAAGGGTAGAAAGGAAGACCATGGGAACTGCCAACTTGTCAGGCTCACCTCTGTGCCTGGGAAGGTCACAGAACAGAGCCTGCTAGAAGCTCTGCTAAGGCACAGGGAGGTGATTTGAAACCATCAGATCATCTCGTTGAAGATGTACCTGCATATTGCTTAGACTCTAAAGATGAGCTTTTGAGGTCCTTTCCCATCTAAAGCGTTGTATGATTGTAAGATTCAAATTTAAAAACAATGTGGAAAACTAGAGGGAAACAAGATACCTTTGATTTGCTCTTGTGACATGAAAACATGAATCTGGAAAAACATTTCTAAAGCCAAGGGCTGACAGTGTCCAAAAGAGCACAATAGTCAAAATTTCTAGGAAGAATGTGTTGCAGCACTCCAAAAGTGGATGACATGGACATGTTTTCAACCAGCCCTTGAATGTGCCAACCAGCAGCATCTCCAAAAATTCTGAATCCAAATCTCTTCTTCAGTTATCTCCCCAGCCGAGTAGGCACACTGAGCAGTATAGAATCATAGAATCATTAAGATTGGAGAAGACCTCTAAGATTGAGTACAACCATCAAACTAACTCTGCCATATTCACCACTAAAACAGGTCTCCAAGTGCTATATTACACATTTTTTGAACACTTTCAGGGATGGTGATTCACTTGCTTCCTTTGGCAGCCTGTTCCAGTGCTTAGCAACCCTATCAGTGAAGAAATTTTTCCTAATATACAATCTTAACCTCCCCTGGCACATCTTGAGGTCATTTCTTCTCACCCTGTCACTTTTTCTTCAGAAGATGGCAAACTTTCAGTCTAGGGATTCAACATGCACATACACATACACATACCTCTCTTCAGGTGTTTGGCAGAACATCCATTCCACAGAGGGCTGGGGGTAGCTCTCAGATACGCACTTGATAGAATCTGAATTTTCCCTTTTCCTGAAATAGGGTCTGGCTGGTTTTTCTGATAAAAGTCATGCAAAAGTTTAAGAAAGCTGAAATAATTTTGAAACAGTGTTTTGCTCATTTTGTAGTACATAAAGTTTCAGAGCTGTGATTTGTTTCAGGAGTTTCAAAACTGAGGGAACAGAAAACGCTTTAGCCTTAGGTGTATTGTGGGTTGGTCTCATGGGCTTTTCAGCCTTGATTGCTAAATGCACAGCTTCCCTGAACCAAAGGCCTGCCTCTATGTGCCAGGGGAAAATCCTGAGGCTGATTCTGAAAGGTGTTAATTTGCTGTGGTTGCTATTCATTTCACTGGGCAGGAGCACCTGTGATTTTGAAATCACATCCTAAGCCCATCCTTGGTGGAGTATCTGTTGAGACTACAAAATCTGTACACAAAATGGGGTTTGCTCAGTCAGATCAGATACATGATGGAGACAGAAGGGGTGATAATGACTTCTGATAACCAGCAAACTTCTCTACCCTGCATCTGTAACTCAGAGGGAAATGATTCCTAGACAATTCCCAGCATCCTGAACCTCTCAGGTACAGACCTGGACTAGGAACAAAAAATTTAATGTATTAAAACTGCTAAAGGTTTGACTCAAAATGAAAAGCACTGAGTCCAGTTTTAAGTCATCTTTCAAGGATAATGCTGCTGCCACATGTAAAAACGACATTTTCCTCAATCATACTTTCATTGTGGGCAAGGTGACGCACTAAGGTGAAATAATACTCATGGCTTTGTAATTTCTTTTCTCATTTATGTCTAAGAGGTTTTTTTTACCTACAGAGATTCACATCCGACTTGAAGGATTCACATCTAGCCTGAAGGGTTTTATAAGAGATGTAATTATGACATTAAATTCACTGGACTAAAGAGAAAGCAATCCAAGCAATTGATATGGACAAGATCTTTACTGACATTGTTTCAAACTATTCTTGCTTGCACATGTAACAACACTTGTTACCTCTAAGCCTAATTGATATAGAGATGGCATTCTTGATGAAAGGTTTAATACCTTGTCCCCTCAATGAAGTTGTTAAAATTATAATTGAAGCATGCAGTAAGCTTTTAAATTAAAGAAGGAGAGATTAGAGGTTACTTTCTGAAACCAGAGAGAGAGAAAAAAGTTAAACAGAAGAAATACTTAAAAAACAACTAAAGAGGGAAAAACATGTTGATTACTCACAGTTTATTAAAATCAAGGCAAGTAATGAGCTTGTTAAACCTGGAAGGATTCGCTAGTCTTTTAGCTGTTTGGATTGAGGTTTTGCCTTTGAAATTTCTTTTTGCAGTTTTACATTTTATCTTTAAATTTGTCCCTTTCCAGATAAAATAATATAATATCCAGATAAAATAATATAATATTTCTATTCTGTTAAAAAAAAACTCATGTCACTATATGTCTTTATGGGTTTTTTTGAGATGTTTTTGGGCATCCCTAGTTAGAAACAGAAGCTTGCACTTTGTTGCAGCTGTTGCCTTTGCATCAGAGATGTCTCTTGTGTGAGCCTTGAGAAAACTCAATCAAATCCACTCCCACTGGGAGCCTTTCAAAAAGTTGCACCTCACAGGTGCTCACTCTGTCATGAGCATTTAACAGCAGCTAAAACCTCAGCTTCTCAGGCACATTTATGTTAAGCAGCTGCGGAACTGATGTGTTTTGCTTTTAAAGACAATGAACAAGTCAAAGCTGGCGCTGAGAAGAGGGACTGTTTTCTTTCCCCTTTCCTCAGTGGACCTCTTGCCACTCACAGAATTGTAAAAGGAAAAGCAGTGAGAAAAGTGAGAGGCCCAGCAGCAGGGACAAGTGGAAAAGTAGCAGCAGGTCAAAGTGTGACCAGAATATAAAAGGGAAATCCTGATCTGGTCCAGATTACAGCCCAGTTAGCAACACCAACAATAAACAGGTGAAAATGAAAGCAAACAAATCTAGCCCAGGAGCATTGAAAGCACGGAAAAAAAAAGCCACCATCAGTTTGGCCCTTTTGACAGACGGGAATTTTTCACAGGCGAGAAGAAAGCTTCTGCACATTTACATCTTTATTCACTCATTTGCATGGTTTATTGACTAGAGAAAGCTGACTCACATGGTTTGTGGCTCTGACTTCAGCCTCCAAGACAGCTCCAAGTGCTATGCTAATCTAGGAAGATGCTTGAAGTGCAGCACATGAAAGCTTCATTGCTTTGACTGAACTTGAGCCTCTGCCCTTGAACCTATTGATTGAATGACCCCTTTCATGTAGACATACTTACTCCGGATGAGAACAGGCACAACTACTGTGTAATTGCCAGTTTTACTTGTGACCAAGAGGGTGTATTTTCCAGCTTGTCCTTCTTTTATTTGAGAAAAAGCCAAAGATGTAATATATCTATAAAACAGAAAGTAAAGTTGTATTTGTCACACTAATATGAAGAAGGTAATATGCGGCACACACAATTAAGTGTTAGCTCTTTAGCGCTTGCAAAAACCCTTCAAAGACACTGCTATTCGTTATTTACACAGTGCCCTTCAACCTGAAATACTTCCTTCATGTGTCTTCCTCTCTGAGCTAGGAACTTACAGCCACAGTACCACATGCTTAATGCTGAGCATTGGGAAGGATGGCTTTCCTGAGCTTGAGGCAGTTCAGGAGCTCCACAGCCACATGCTTTACCTACAGTCTCATTCTACAAGTTTTGCATGAGGAGGCAATTCTGGAGCCTCAGGTTCCAGTCCAGGTTTGGTTGTGAGAGTTAGAATGCTGTTGCTGCTGTTCTTGATCTGCACTGTGATCCTAAAAGTCACATAATTCTTCATGCCTCTGTTTCTTTGACTAAAAAATCACAAATTTTCCTCATGAGCATGGCAAAGCTCAAATCCATTAATGTCAGAGAGTGCCTGGAGACTCCCATGCAGGATGCTATACAAATTAAAAGAACAAGCTTGTTTAAAAATGTTCTTGGTTCAATGTGTACATTGATCTAAATGACAATCAGTAATGTGCTGCTGGGTGACAACAGCTAAGGATTAAGAGATTGAAAAAGATAATGCATACATGAAATCGAACACAGGCACAGTCACAGAAAACATTCGATTTACATTCTAAAAGAAAAGATCTCTTAAAGGATCTTTGATCCAGTACATCCCTTGACTTACCTGTTCTCTGAGTCAAAAGAAAGTTTACAGGCTTTGCTCTTTTTAAAGAACCAAAAGCATGAAGTTATATTTGAAATTCTCATTGTTATTATTAATTCAATATCTTCAAAAACATTGACTTCCACATCTTTTATTGTTTGGTAGATGTTTTCTGTTCCTTGAGAATTCAAGTAACACCCAAGATCTTCCAAAATATTAGGAACCTGCAATGCAGGACAGACTGTTAGGTATTTATTAGCAGTTAGCTTTATTTGCCTTTTTTTTTTTTTTTTTTTTGCATTCAGATATTTTTAAAGGATGCTCTTTTTTAAATTTCTACCATCAAACCTATTAATAAATATGTTGAATGACATATTCATCTATTGAATGACATATTTCCTCTATTTCATGAGGAAACTCTATAGGGTTCCTGTTGAATCAGTCAATTCTGTTCTCTAGACAAATACTACAGAACAATCTAGCCAGAGCCATGATAACTTCTGTTAGTGATATGGGTTATTTTTTACACTTGATTTTGTTTCCTTTTATTTAGAACCACAGGGAGACACAGAACTATAATAAAATCTTTTTGCTTGCAACTTGGATGCAAAGGCAGGGTCAGAATTTTGGGTTTATTTTAGCATCTCACTGCTTGTCACTGCATCATCTGGCTAGACGCTCCTCAGCTCCTTGGGGGCTTTACTGGGTAAGGAACATTGGGTCTGGACGTTGTCGTATTTTTCATTTCCTCACCCCTGTGTACAGCTAAAGGGGAATTGCAAACAGAAACAGAATCTTCCACAGTCATTCTGAAAGCCACCAATGGATTAGTGAGCCTCTAAGATTAGCTGCAGCAAAAGGTGGCAAGTAAGGAGCTCCGTGTGAAGAGGAGCCCTAAATGTCTCCATTGCTTTGTTGGGTGTATTTTATCCAGCATAAGTTTATGAAAGGACAGAGTTCATTGCATCCCCATTTTACTTGTTTGATTCTTCTCATGCCTCTCTCCTTTCTCCTTTCTGTTGACCTGAGAAGTACCCAGAAATAACAGCCATATTCTGCCCTGTCAGATATAAGAACAGCTATACCTTCAGCTACAGCTACAAGGCTGCTATACCTCCGTTTGTTATTTGAATTACAGATGGATTCATTTGTTCAGGAATGAAAAAGATTTCATAAGACTTCCTTGAAACACGAATCTTCAGGAAATATTTTAACCGCAGGTCTCAGATGATTTATAATTTAGTTACACATCATCTCCACCTGGTTTTCTACCATTTTGGGTCAGAAGAGAAGAAAATGAAATTGTATTTATTCATTGTCTGGCTTTGGTGTCTAAGTCAAGGTTTTGACCTGGCAGGGATTTATGGGCTTTGGTGATGGGAATAGAGGGTAGTACAGCTTTCTGTCAGTCCCAGCAGCTGTGGCACACACATATCATGGCCTTGGCAGTCTTAAGGGCACATATTTTCATATCTATTTTCATATATATTTTTACACTGATGTGTTGTCAACAATATCCAGCAATATTCAGGCACGCTGATATAAGATAACATCAAGCTGTTAATAAAAGGCCAGTTTTAGAGAAAACTGGTACTTAACTATTCACCGTTTCAGAGTCTGAATTTTCAGATATGTATCCCTCTAACCTTCTGAAGAAATATTTGGCATAACCCTAGTGATTTTCTCTGTGATGTCCTCATATTCTAAAGGTTGAGGGTGTTGTAGGTTCCTGGGAAGGTATCCTGGAATGGGCAGGAACATTTTATAAGAAACTCATTCTCTATTGTATCACCTTAGGAGCTAGTGATGTCTCTGGTGCTTCTGAACCTTCATCCTTCTGGCTGATAAACCCACAAGTGATCTCAGAGGTATTTTGAGTCATTGTAGAAGTGAAAGCAACTGCTGTCATAACAAAAACTGCAAAACAGAAATAGAAAACACATGCAATAAAGTCTAGATCTCTGCTATGGGATAGTAGTTTTAGGTAACATACAACAAAACTGTAGGAAGATTACATCTTTAGAAAAAAAGCCAAACTGAATATGCAGACATACTGTATGAATTTGCTAACTCTGCATTTGTGTGTTGAAGCTGAGTGGAAGCTCTGTTTGGAGAACCTTTCAAAAGCACAGGCACATCACACTTTACAAGTATGTCCCATAATACCACAGAGAAAATCTACAGACAAAAGCCACTATGTGTTATAGAGGCTCCTTTAGAAACAGCATTACCAAACACAGATGCTCTCTTGCACTTCCCTTTTGCATCCTTGTGCTGGAAAGCACCAAACCCTGCAGCACCAAACCCTGCAGCACTGAGATGGAAGATGATCATGCCCACTGTGAGATGGAGGATGATCATGCACCTTCCTTCCCACAGAAGGCAAAGGCAAGGACTGGGAAAATGAGAAGCACTTGCTGTAGGAGATCAGGTTTGAAAACATCTAAGGAACCTGAAGGTGAACAAGTCCATGGGACCTGATGAGATATATCTGACAATCCTGAGGGAAGTGGCAAAGAAAGTGGGTAAGCCCCTATCCACCATATTTGAGAAACTGTCAGTCCTGTGATAGTCCCACTGATAGGAAAAGGGAAAACATAAGTCCCCTTTTCAAAGGGGAAAAAAACCCTACCTGGAGAACTACAGGACAGGCAGTCTTGGTGCCTGTCAAGATTATGGAGCTGATCCTCCTGGAAACTCTAAGAAGGTACATGGGAAATAAGGAGGTGTCTGGTGACAGCCAACATGACTTCGCTAAGGGCAAATGGCACCTGGCAAATCTGGTTGGTCAATGATTGGTTAAAGGCTTGATGTCCAAGCAGAGAGCAGTGACGAGTGGTATTCCTGAGAGGTCGGAACTGGGACCAATATGTTTTAACATATTTTAACAATTTATCTTTGTCAATGACATGGACAGTGGGATCAAGTGCACCCTCAGCAAGTTTGCTGACGACACCAAGCTGTGTGCTGCAGTAGACACACTGGAGAGATGGGATGCCATCCAGAGGGGCCTGGGTTGGCTTACGGGGTGAGCTTGTGGGAACCTCAGGATGTTCAATAATGCCAGCAGCAGGGTGCTGCACCTGGGTCAGGGCAAATCCAAGCACAAACACAGGCTGAGTGGAACGTTGATTGAGAGCAGCCCTGGGCAGAAGGACTCAGGAATGTTGGTGGATGAGAAGATGAAAATGAGCTGGAAGTGTACACTTGCAGCACAGAGAGCCAACTTCATCCTGGGATGCATCAGAAGCAGCGTGGCAGCAGCTCAAGGGAGGGGATTCTGCCCTTCTGCTCTGCTCTTGTGAGACCCCACCTGCAATGCTGTGTTCAGCTCTGGGGTACAGAAGGACATGGAATCATTGGAGCATGTCCAGAGGAGGGCCACAAAGATCATCAGAGGATTATCAAAGATTAATCTCCTGTGGTGACAGGTTGAGAGATTTGGTGCTGTGAGAAAAGAAGGGCCCTTCTGAGCACCTTGCAGGCACCTTGCAGGCACCTGAAGGGGGCCAGAAGAGAGCTGGAGGGGGACATCTTACAAGGGCAAGGGGGAATGTTTCAACTGAAAGAGGGCAGATTTATATTACATATTAGGAAGAAATTCCTCATTAGGAAAGTGTTAAGGCACTGGATGACGCTGCCTAGAAGAATTGCGGTTGCCCCAAGTAGCAGAAGTCCTTTATCCTTGTGCATAAAGGGCAGTGTGAGAAAGATTCTGATGCCTCAAAGGCATAATCTCTCCAGAATGCTTCCTGTAAGCCTTTCTGCGGGACTGCAGCTTGAAAGGTCACCTTTCAACCTTAAAGGAGCTACAGTAACCATGTACCCACCACTACACCAAACAGAAGTAAGACTGTACAACTGGCTGGGTGAAATGTGTCTGATTTCCATTAAATCCCTAAAGCCAGCCATCAACAGTACAAATAAGCAGTGAATCATAAAATAACATCTTTCTCCTGGCAACCTGAAATATTTCTGCCCTCAGACCTTGGCGTTTTTCTTTGTTTTCTTTTTCCCCCCCTCAGTTCCTAAGATGGTTGCACATAAATCTAGGTGCAGAGTTGAAAGAAAGAAAGAAGGTAAATATATCACAAAGTACTTGATGGACGAATATGATGAGTCTCTGCAGGCAACGAAAGAGCAAAACTGGAAGTAGGAAGAAATGAGTTAGAGTTGTTGCCATCTCCTCCTTGCCATTTGTGTCTTCTGGAACCATCTGAGCTCTGAGCTGGCAACACTTTGACAACCTCTTCTCCTTGACGAAGTGTATTAAGGCTGAGTCTTCTTCATTCAGGCACCCAACATACACTTCATTTTGGTTGCCACCTTTCTGCAGCATGCACAGGCAATGGTCTGCTTTTGCAGATGTCTGAGTAAAACCCTGCATGTTATCCCTAAGAAAGATGAACGTGATTTCCTTGTGGAGACGTGTATCCCCACCCTTTGACTATAAAAATAATAATGGCACTTTTTGAGACGGAGTGCCAGCGGGCAGCTGAAAGGCAGGTATGCGTTAGGTATCTACACCAAGCATGCTGAATTCCTTCCATCAGTGCAACTCCGGTTCCTAGCTCCCTCCCTAGCCTTTCACCAGGTCCTTCTCTGCTCAGCATTCTCCACTTCTATTCATTTCTTGGCTGATTCTGCTTTCACACTTTTCAAAGCAGAGACCATTCACCTCGCTCACGGCCAGGGATTTAGCTCATGGAAACTCTCCTATGTCCTCTGATTTCTAAAACACACCAGCAGAAACCACCTGAAAAGATGACCTCAGAAGCTCAACTCGTTCGGCTTGCTGAGTATTCCCTTGCTTTATGTTTCTGATTTCTGAATTTTAACTTCTGATTGTACAAGCTAAGCCCGTGTATCTCAATGTGGAATGACTATTTTGCTCATGTTGCCTTGTCAGAGGGAGATCTAAGGCCACAGCAGAAAAAGGAAGGGTGTATTTAAACACCAACAGGGAGCAGATTTGCAGCCAAAAGTTAGACAGCTGTAGCAACCACACTGTGAGTGAGACATGCAAAGTGTCTGATGAGCTGGAACTGCGTCTGTAAAGGATGGTGTGAGGGACTATGCTGGAAGCAGTGAGCACCCTGACACCCTCATGTGTAAGTAAAAATGTGATTCCTTTTAATGTAAACTGCAACGGCTTGCCACTTCTGTGGTGTACCTTTATTCCTGTGAAGGTTTTTAGGGTAAGGAAGGATGTTTTGAACCTGACATGATTCCAGATGCTTTACAGTGAGAAACAAATGAGTACTATGATAGCAAGAAGTATTTACATGATATTGAGTGGCCTAAATTTGTGTAGGTTTTGAAGACTTGTGTAGGACAAAATAGAATATCACAGCATGAATGAGCCTTTCAGAAAAAGTAAAATCAAGAAAAGAAACACTGGAAAAATGGCAATGTTCTGATTCGCCATCTTGATCTTTCAGCTTCTACAGCTCTTCAAGGGCTGCTGTTATGGTCTGCACATCAGTCATCCTCCTGAAAACCCAAATTAAGAACTGCAGAGACTGAAAGCACTGGGTGAAGAATATCAAATATGTAGCATGCATAATCATATTGTCTATTGCTGAACTAGAGTGAAGCTGAAATGAAAATAAATTGCTGCCTCTGAACAAGGTTTGTTTATGCCTGCTTTCCATCTTCATTATCTTTTTATAGGTTATACAAAAATAAAGGCAGTAGGAGAAATCTTGTTCTCACTGCAGTCAGACAAACATCTAGCTGCCATAGACAGAGCCAAGACTTCATCAAGATGTATTGGCACATACTTGGGGAAATGCCTGTAAAAGGCAAAAAGGGAGCTTACGTGTTATGGTGCTGACAAGAAAGGCCTGAATCTACTGGGGAGATACCAAACCAAGGAGCTCTGTTTAAGCTGGTTCAGCTATCAGATGAATGCAACTGCTTCTGAAATTTTATTTTCAAATGGGGGATGACAAAAGTAGCCTTTGGAAGACTGGGAAAACCACTCCAAAATACACTGAAAGTCTGAGTTAACTAGAAAGACAATAGCTTGGAAACTGGAGAACTGTGAAAGATGAAAACCTTTCTCTTCATACCAAGGGATGCATCTTGTATTTGTATTCAGCTCAGGGTGCTTAATATTTTACATAGCAGTCAGGCCTTTCCTAGACATAGAACAATCTTCCACTCTGCTTTACAGCTTAGAAGATTTACATAAAGCAAACTATTATTTGGGTCTTATTTGGTCTCTGACTATGTCCTCTGGGTGTGACTCTCTGGATTAACTTTCCAAAATTTTCTTTGTGATCAGGGGAGGTAGATAGACCCTTTCTTCCAGGAAAACCGTTATGTCTGTCATGACTTGTCAGAAAAAAATCTTCAAAGTAGGGGCATGGATGAGCTTAATATTCATTCACTAACTCTTTAACATCTCCACTTTTTCACATGGTAGCCTTTTTCTCAAATCACCCCGAGTGTGGTAGATCCTGAAGTGAGGATTGTACCCAATACAAATATGCTAAAAATCAGAGGGAGGCAGGACAGTTAAAAAGAACTGATCTTAAATTAGATCCTACCTTTTAATCTCATTTCTCTCCCATCAAACTTAACTTTTGTCCTTCCTCATCTTTTTGCACAGCTTCCTTCCTCAGCATCTTTACCCTTTCAGCTTAACTCCCACATCAGAAAAACATGCACCTTGTGAGTTCGTTCTCATATGATGGTACAGGCAGAGGTGTAGCTCCGCATTTTGGAATAATAACCGTGTTAGAACAGGGTTTAACAAGCAAGGTGGGTGACAAGATGCCTCTGCTGCAGCTCATGCTAATTGTGACCAGCTGTTGTAACACTGGATGGGGTATGTCTAGGTCAGGAGCAGTCATTTATCCGGTCTTACCAGTTAATTACAATGAATGTCACGTGAATTGATATAATTATTCACAGTCGTGTTCAAGCACGATTGAGATTTGAGGTGGAAAGAAGCCTAGAGAGTGTGACGGCTCTATGTGGAGGGTTTAGAGGGAGGCAACAAGAATCTCTAGCAAAGACGAGCAAAACAGCAAACTGAGCAAAACAGCAGAGAGAAAAATGGAGCAGGGGACGTCCTGTGGTTTCAGAAAGCGCTCAGTTTGGGTCTGTGTACCGAGTCAAAGCTAATAACGGGGTCCAACACTGACACTATACGACATCCTGGAATGTTACCGTCACATGCCGTTTGCCACGGCCTGCAGCCCTTCGCGCGGATTACTTTCCCACCTGCATCTGCCACCACGCCCTCCCCCGCCCCCCAGCCCCTCTCCAATTCCTGGCAGCCGCGGCGGCGCGGGCACGGCGCAGTTTGTCCCGGGACGGGTCCGAGCGGGGAGCGCCTGCGGGCGGCAGGCGGCGCTGCTCCCGCGGGACTGCCGGCGGGACGCGGGCAAGGCGCAGAGCCGGCCCCGGCTCCGGGGGGACTGCGGAGGAGATGCCCTGCTTTTTGTGTTCGTAGGGAACAAAACGTGACACAGAAGCGCCTTGTGAGTTCTTTCATGCAGTAGTTAAATCGCTGATGACTGACTTTATCCTCTCTCTCTCTCTCTCTCTCTTTTTTTTTTCTTTTATTTATTTATTTATTTATTTTCCCCCATGGAATCTCCAGCAAACATTTTCTGCTTTTTTATTGAAAGACAGAAAGCTTAAAAATACTTCAGAAAGTTAGGGAAGAGTCCGGAACACAAGAGGAGCAGCTGGGGGAGTTCAGCCTGGAGGAAAGAAGGCTAATGGGGGACCTTATTGCTCTCTACAACTACCTTAAAGAAAGTGTGGTGAGCTGGGGATCAGCCTCTTCTCCTCGATAAAAAATCAGAGGATGAGAGGAAATGGACTCAAATTACGTCAAGAGAAGTTTAGATTGGATATCAGGAAAAATTTCTTCAAGAAAAGTTGGTCATGTGTTGGAGCAGGCTGTCCAGGGAAATGGTTGAGTCACTATCCTTGGAGGTATTTAAAAGATGTGCAGATGTAGCACTTCCGGACACGATTTAGTAGTGGACTTGGCAGCACTGGATTAATGCTTGGACTTGATGATTTTAGAGATCTTTTCCAACCTAAATGATTCTATGATTCTTAATTTTGGGAAAAAAAAAAAAAAGAAGAAAAAGAAAAAAATTGGGTTTTCTTTTCATAAGAACAACTTGTACAGTAAAATCTTCTTTCTCAGAAGAACACCTTCATGTAGGTTGTGCCCCTGTTTATTAAAGTGGTCTCAAAATAGTTTCTTCAGAATAGATATTAAACTAGAACTTGTTGTCACAGTGAGTAAACCATTTCTATGCATCCAGTTCAAGTCTCAGCAAAGGGTTTTGCTGGTTGATAACATCCACTTTATGTCAGTTTCTGTAGTGAAACCACACTGCCTCTCCTAAGAAGTTTGCTTCCCTAATTCTCCCAAATTTAATCTATGCCCCAATCTAAAAGATCTTCAACATACGAGAAACAGAGACGTTTCTTCAATCTGCCTCAGAAAACTACTGCCAAGACCCACCTACTTTAACAGAGCCTGACAAAAACAACAGGGAAAACTCTGTCCACTCTGTTTAAAACTCTGTATTTTAAATTTTCCTCATCTTTTCACCAACCCTCCATTTTGAGGTCTCAAATGAAAACAGCTGCAAGAAATTTGCTCTTTCTTTTTTTCTTTTTAAATAAATACCTAATAACTTGGTCACTGTTTTTAATTTTTCCTCTGTCTTGTTATGTCCTAAGAAATTTTGGTACAGATTTCAGCAAGCTTCATCTTTTGGATAAAATGATGCGTTTCAGTGCTAATACCTGTCTTCATAGAGGAGGACAGTCAGCAGCCCAGCCTATGGTTCATTGCAGACAGCTTGCAAATTATACAGAGATTTTATCAAAGAGTAATTGAGGTGGCTGAAGTTTTCAAATAAGGTATCACGCGGGGCGTATATTTTACACTCCTCTGTTGGAAAACCAGACAAAAACTTACCCCAAAGAACAGGTAGCTGTAAGTCAGAAAATACTCCTGTTTTTACTGGTTACTTATGGGTATGTCAGATTCAGTGCCTTATGTAGCAAAAATAAGCTAACAATGAGAGGAAGTGCAGGAGTATTTTTTTCATTATACTGTTACATATCCAGCATTATTAGTTAATTTTGCCATTGACTTTCTTGCAGACTGATATCCAAACCATGGCTTGTGATAAAAATTGTGATTTTAGCATTCATTAAGTCAGAAAGAATAACAACCTAGTTTGACTGCTCAGGCTGGTCCTCACGGGGAGCTCACTGAAATCCCTGCTCTTTAGCCACATTTTGGGCAATTCCAGCCACTTGTGATCCAGTTTGTGAAGAATAACTGGGACTGCTGAGGACACTCTTTTTTAGGAAGTGGCTGAAAAGTGGCTGAAAATACAGTGAACTTCAGCTACCATGGCAACCTCTCTGAGGAAGAGACTATCCTGTGGCTGGTTCTTCTTCTGCTTCTTGTCCACATCTTCCATCCTCTCAAGGGAGCTTCTTCTTGGCTCCCTTCTACCCCACTAAGTACGATGATCAATGAGCCACATCAGGAGGTGTTTTGCCAGCAGACAGAGGTCCTTTGCCTCTACTCAGCACTGTCAAGGACACACCTGGAATCCTGTGCCAAGCTGTGGGTTCCTCAGTGGAAGAGAGACATGGCCATACTGGAGCAAGTGCAGTGGAATGCCACAAAGATGATTATGGGACAGGAACATCTCCTATGAGGAAAGGCTGAGAGAACTGCGACTGTTCAGCGCAGGGAAGAGAAAGCTCAGAGGCACAAACACCTGAAGGGAGTGTGCAAAGAGGATGGAGCCAGGCTCTTCTTGGTTGTGCCCAGTGACACAGAGGCAATGAGCACAGACTTTTCCACCATATGGGTGACCAAACATGGACACACATTGCCCAGAGAGGTGGTGGTCTCTACGCTCAGGGGTTTTGATCCTAAGCAGCTGTCTCTAGTCGGCCTTGCTTGAGCAGTAGGGTTGGACCAAATGATCTCCAGAGGTCCCTTCCTCAACCCTGCTGTGATTGTGTGAACAACTGCACAACTTTGTGGGCAAAGAAGCACTGGTGTGATGCCACCACAGAGGCCTCCCACAAATCAGAAAGTGGCATTGGGCTGTCCTTATCCTTGACTGTTCTCTAGAGTATGTTTGCTCATGGGAATGGCATGTTTGTGCTATTAAGAAGCTGGATAGACAACCCTGAAGTAAGGTAAACAGATCCATCTCATCTAATGACATAAGTAAGTTTGCTCTATTCTATTTTTTTTAACTGCTCTGTGTTTAAGTACTCCAGCTCATTACCCAACACAGTGTAGCACTTCTACTGACATTAGTGGAATTATTAACCTGCAAGCAAATGCTACTTCAACTGAAGTACCTAAGGGTAAAGGTATAAGAGTCCTCACACAAATTCAAGAAGGAGAAAAAGATCTGCCTGAAAGAGAAATGAAAACAGAAGGTGGCAGATAAAGAACTGATACTCCTTGTCATCCTAGTATGGTAAAACTTCCCTTTTAAATGAAAACAGGTTTCTCTAACTGAATAGATTATATTGTCCTTACTTTCCTGGAAGAGGGAATCAGGAGGGAACACAGAAGGCTTCAGATGTGTATGGAGGAAGAATGGACAGAAAGAGGGAGAGTGGGAGAAAACAATTTTGCTGCAAAATAAGAAGAGACAAAAATAAATCTGAGCTATCTGAAAAAAAAACAAAAAAACCCACAGTTGCTATTTGGAACTAAATATGGTAAAATTTAACAAAATGAATACTAGTTGTTCTTATTTGTCTCATGTTAGGGTTAAAAATAATTTCAATTCCAAAGCAGATGTACCAATGTAAAATCCAACATATTCCTTACAGAGCATATTGTAACAATAAATCTCTTTTCAAACTAGCCCTTGTATCTGACACATTAGAAATCTTATCTACCGCCAAAGGAGTAAATACTGTCTTTTACAACAGTAACAGGGCTAAATATCCAGGCAATAAGCTAGCTTTTCTGTCTGTTTGCCCTGCTCATTTTTTTTCCGGCAGTTTTAAAGGAAGATTTTCAGAAAACCTAAATCAACACAGCTAAACCAGCTTCTCAGCTGAAGTGTGAGTTTCATGAAGTTTGAGGTATTATGAGAGATACATTTTCAGAAGCCTGTGAACGGGAGGTGCTCCACGCTATATTTTTTGGGGGGTCATTATAGGAGGGGCTCCTGCAGCAGGACAGGATGCCCACAGCTCTACTCTGCTGACAAACCTGCCTCTGCTGAGCAGCCTCGGCAGCAACACACACCCAACACTGGGCAGAGCCCTGGAAGTCGGGCTGCACTCTGGGCATCTTTCTGCTTCCCAGTACCTTGGAATATGGGTAACCAGAGGAATTTTCTGGAGAAAAGGAGAAAAGCAAATGGCTCCAAACCTCAAAAGAAACAAAACACCCATAGTTTTAAGTTGGATTTACTTCCATTGGAAAACAACTGTTTTCCTGCACAGTCCTTTCACCTTCAGGAATCTTCAGAAGTGATACCTTTTGATCCATGAAATATATGGTGATGGATGACCATGAATATGTGGTCTGCTGGGCCCAACAGCTTCCCTGAGTGAGCAGACCATGTACTGGCTTTATCCAACATTCACAACCAGCTTGCACCCAAGTTTTTGCATGGTTTGGGAAAGAGACAAGATCAAACTTGATTCCCCCTGGGGTGCTCATTGATTTCACCTTCCCGAGAGTGGCAGGGCTCAGTGCCTGAACTTGCTCTGGAATGTTTGTCAGCTGTTTTGTTGGAGAGAAATCAGTGTATTGCTGGGAGTTGAACAGATCCTGCAGGTGGCTGGGTCCCACACATTTCTGGGTTCTCCTCCAAAAGAAACATGCTGGCCCATCTCATATTTTCCAGGATCTCTGCCACAGGAATTTAATGGACATTTGTATGTTCTGTGAGGGAATTTTCAACAGTACTGTCCTATAATTTTTGTGCAGTCAGACACACCATAATCTAACCTGGACCTTGTTGGAATCTGAGTCTGCAATCCTTGCTCATCTACAATTTCCTCTCATTTGCCAGTCTCATGGAGATCTTAGGCAGCTTTTCACATCTTCATTTCTCTCAGGTGCCCTCAAACTGGGTTTCATGAACATCTCTCAGTAAGAAAGGGGTGCAATTAAAATAAAGGGAGCAGGAGTGGTTGTCAGTGGAAAACTTCCTCTGATGAGAAAGGTCACTGAAAGTTTCTTTTTACAAAATTCTCCAATTTGTAAAACATGAAACTACTACTGCCTCTGTTCCCAGCCCCCGTCCATGCTCCTACCTCATCACTAATGCAAGGCTAATTGTATGCTAGATAACATTCCCTTCAGCCACAAGCTCTTGTTTGGGATGTCCAGAAGAATGTAAAATGAGAAACTAGAATAGTGCTTTTAATGCGTATAGCTCTATTTACATATATATTGTATTGTGTATATAGTTTTCTGAAGTTCTTGGGATTAAATATCTTGCTGCTGGAGAGCATTTATTTGCAGCAAGTAACACAGGCAAGATGCTTGTTCTTTCTTGAAACTTTTGTAGTTCTGAGCCTGTAATTTTAAGACTGACCTGCTGCCTTAAGTCTAAAGATATTGTGGTGATTTACCTACAGGTGTTATTATTCTTTAGCTTTCCTTTGCTGGTTAAGTGTTGCCACTTCTGATGACACTGGTTCATCATACGGATACCATCTGTTGTCTGCACAATTTATTACTCAGTCTTATCTCCAGACAACAGATTCTTAAAGGGAACACAGGCATTTTAAAGAAAGTATGTATCATTCATTAAATGCTTCACATTATTTATATCAAAATTGTTTTTAAGAGTGATCTGTTAGAGACACGTGTGGAACTAGCAGTTCTCAGGATTTTTGCTCTCAAGTCTGTCTCTGATGCTTCAGATTTTAATGGTTTTGTATGTCCAAAAGCATTTGCATTTTTTTCCCTACAATAACCAGCCTTACAAGAAGGAACCTTGCCTCCCTGTACACCTTGCCTTGACTAAATAATATCTCAGCAGAAAGAACAGCTGTCCTCCTAGAGGATAATCATATCTTGGGGCTCCCATACCTTTTGCTCTCTCTGCAGAACTGTCTCTTAGCCATGCTGACAGGGCCCTTTGGACACCATCACATCCCAGATGCTAGTAATTTTTATTTATTTTGTTAGGCAGCCTGCAAAAGTATCAAAGCCCAGTCAAGAAGAAAACACAGAAATCCCTCTGACAGGGTTTGCTTCGTAGTATCAGCAGTCATGCAAAACACGAGATCATAAAATATTAATTATCATTTTTACTCCACCTTCTCTTCAAATAGCTCACATTCATTCATTCATTTCAACCATGAATGAATAATGTCTAACAATTGCTCTTTGAAGTAAATAATATTATCTCTGTATATGGAGCTGGAAATGGACCCCAGGTTGTTAAAAAACTTTCTCAGGTATGCAGTAGAACTATATCAATCAGGAGAAAAACATGCACTCAGTCCTGGATTTTGAATCAGCAAGATCATTTTTGATAGAAACAAGACATTAATTTTAGTGAAAAACAGTTTCAGGCATTTGAGATGGAGACAAATGCTATTTTCCTTTTTTTCTTAACAGTTAATTGCTGGGCTGATTTTCAGTAGAGGAAATCAAATTCCAAAACTTTTCAGTCTAACAGTAAACAAAGGTACTTTCTATATATTAATATCATGCCTTCTTCTATTTAGATCATTAAACAACAACAACAACAAAAAAAACCTGATAAGACAATGATGCATCATTATATTTCACTCTACTAAGGTATCTGATTCACAGATTATTTATGTGGGAAATTGCAGGTATATTATTTAAAGTCAGGTCAAGCTAGCATTAACAGCAGGAAATACATTTACATCAGAAGAAAGAGAATAGGTCAAGCTAGCATTAACAGCAGGAAATACATTTACATCAGGAGAGAGAGAAAAAAACCCAGTAATTTAAATACTTTTTACCTTGAGCATAAAATGTGTCAGATGCACTAAGAGCAAAAGCCAGGCTGGGCTGGGAGAGATTAGGGTGATGGGAGGAAGAAGAGCATCTCCAGATGAGAGAAGAAAGATGAGACAGAAAATAAAAGATTCAAGAGAAAAATAAATCAAAGGGGAAAGAAAGGAAAGACGTGAAGGGATGCAGTGAGAGCGGGAAATGGAGACGAAAGGGCCTGAGGAGTGTGATGAGAAGACCTCACCTGCGAGCTGAAATGGAGTTCCAGCGGAGCAGCAGTGGGGCCAACTCGCTGTCATGGCTGGTGGTGCCCTGCAGTGCCCTGGCCCCACAAGTGAAACTGAGCCTGCAGGTGGTTGCCTTAAGGGTGCATGTCACTGCCCACAGTGAAACCACTTCTTCAAAAGAGAGGGCTCGAGACCTGAGCCACAAGGAAACGGCTGTGGGACGTGGAGAAGAGGGGCCTCTCTGGGGGTCGGGGAGCATCTTCCTTCTGTCAGAGGATGCCTCCACCAAGCTGAGCAGCTGCCTCCACTTCAGCTGCTCAGTCTCGAGTCCTTTGCTCGCACTTACTAAGATATATTTTCTCCTGTAAATTTGTGTTGTCTCACTTCAACTCTTATTTTTGAAGCAGTTACAATTTCTGCTTTCACAAGCTGGCAGTAAACATAATTTCTATAAGTCCTGATGAGGGGAAGAGCAAGTGTTTTGCCAAAGCTGAAGAGTTCAAAAACAAAATCCACATGAAGTTTGCGCAACACCACGGGAATACCCTGCAACATCTGTCATGGCGGGCCAAGGGATGTTTCCCATGCTTGGTGAGCACTTGCTCTGCCGGTGACAGAGGACCTGCTGTGGTCACCTGTGAGGTCCTGGGGGCTGCCACCCGGGCAGAGAGTGGGCTTGTGTCACGGGGCTGTGCTTATACCAAGGGGAACAGGGAACTAGCACTGTTTGCAGGAAGGTTCAAAGTGAGCCACAGCTGTTCTGAAGTTGTTACACAGATTACTTGTCTCGGGGATAAAAATAAAGGCCTCCAGGCTCAGACACAAGCCTGTAGAGGCAGAATCCCTCTGCCCTCAGCCTGCCCCTGCTTGCCACCTTCCTTGGAGCATAGTGCTTCAGGAACTGCCTCTTCATCGGCTCCAGGTTGCTGGTGTGCAAGAGGTGGAACTGGTCCAGATGTAGCTGAACTTGCTGGGGCCAGCAAGCCTCACTGATTTGTACCAGAACAGACATTGCAGAGGGCAAACAGAGCTCCCTGCCTTGCACAGCTACGCATCACAGTCACTGGGCACAAATCAGACCCAGTTCTAAGGATTAAGCTTGAGCTTCTCCCCTGTGATCCCCCAGGACAGACCGGGGGATTTTTATCATTTGCTCAGCTGTTGAATTTTATATATAAAGTTATTTTTTAAAAGTATTTTTTGTTCATTCAGTTTTTATTTTTACTTGCCAAGGGCTAAGCATTCATTCAGCAATTGTTCAGAACCTGGATAATAAAAAACCCCAAGCAAATAAACTCAGTGCTGGTAAAGTGTTCTCAGAAACATCTCAGAGATTATATTTAGAATTTTTATTGATACCTGCCTGGTATCAGTAATAAAATACCTTCTGTATTAGGGAAGTCAAAATAAAAATGTAGATGAATCAGAACTAGACGGACATACCATAGCTGAAAGAAGATGCAATAAAACATCCTGAAGGTAACTGCAGGGACAATGCGGCACAGAGGCCAGCATTGTTCATGGATATGAATGCATGATCTCTCACAAGACTGCCTTGGACACACTGACTGAGTCAACAGCATTGTACTGTGGTGCTCAACACAAGTTTGTGTGTTTTGCAGTGTAAAGGCAGAAGCTGGATATGAAAATTAGGGAGGTACATATTTGCAAGGATGCAAAAATGAGAAAAGGAAGCATAGGATTCCATGGGCATTAAAGAAATCGATGCAAACAGGAAAATACCATGCTGGCAACAAGCTTTCTTGGCTGGGAGGTTGCCCCTTTTTTTCCCATAGCCCACATCAGTACACAGTCCCTCAGCATGAATGAGGTTTTAAGACACCGCTGAAGATTGCCTAGTCCAGTGCAATACTCAAAATATGATCAGCTAGTACAGGGTGCCCCAGAGCACATCCAGTACAGTTTCAATTACCAACAGGGATGGAGAGTCCATGACTTTTCCTGGCAATCTATTCAGCGCTTAAAACACCTCACAATATAAAAATGTTTCCTGATATTCAGAGTGAACTTCCCCTGTTACAGTTTGTGCACATTGCATCTGGGCCTGTCACTGAAATGAGTCTGGCTCCCCCATGAGATATTTATACACATTGATAAGGTTCCCCCCAAGCCTTCTCTTCTCTGGCTAAACAGTCCCAGCCACTTCACTCTCAATCCCTTACCAGATACCCCAATCCCTTATCATCTTTAGGAAAAAAAAAAAAACAAAAAACCTAAGGAACTACCTTAGGTAGTCAGTCCCAGTGTCTGTCAAGATCATGGAGCAGATTCCCCTAGAAACTCTAAGAAGGCAGATGGAAAATAAGGAGGTGACTGGTGGCAGCCTACATGACTTCACTAAGGGTAAATGGCACCTGACAAATCTGGTGGCCTTCTATGATGGGGTTACAGCTTTGGTGTGTGAGGGAAGAGTGACATAATTTACTTGTGCAAAGAACTGGCCACTGTCCTGCGTGAAACTTTGTGTCTAAAGTGGACAGACATGAAATTGAAAGAGAGGTACCAATCAGTGGACAAGGAATTGGCTGGATGGTTACACTCAAGGAATTGTGGTCAATGGCTTCACATCCAAGTAGAGAGCAGTGACAAGTGGTGTTCCTGAGGGATCAGTTTTGGGACCAAATCAGTTCAACATCTTTACCAATTATGTGTTTTGTACTTTCCTGTACCCCTTTCAACCATACACATATATACAGGTTTTGCCCTCAGAAAACAGGGGTAGGCAGTTTGTATTCTATTCTGAAAAGAAGAGACATCCGTCCCAGCCACTGAGTGCTCACTGCCAGTAGGGTAGCCTGACAAAAACCTGTCTAAACACTTACATATCTGCCAGGCAAGTGGATCCTTGTCCTCTGATTTAAAATTGGCAAGTGACCCAAGTGCTTTGTTTTCTCTTCCACCTGATGCACTCAGCACTGGTAGCTACTAGGATTCCATTGAAGATATTTTGCTTTTTTGTGATTCTGACAAGGGGAAAGAAGCATTTAATAATGAAAATCTGTTCCTGGTGATTCAGCTGATCTGGTATCAGAAACCTTAATGTAAAGGTCACATTTTCAGTGTAAAAGCTTCTGTGAAAGAACATCTACTGGACTAAGCCAAAGTATATTTATAAATTCTGCCATATTAACTTATTCCTAAAGATGTTGGATTGGGGTCTGAAAGGGTTCAATGAATGTATCATACACATGTATATGACAGTAAAGCATTCTTTGAGTGACCAGGGCTTTTTTCCACCATGAGAAAATGGTTTCTGTCATCAAGTATTTTATCCAGCTTATGTCACATCCTGGTTGGCCTTCACTGCAATGGCTAGATAAAGCCTATGCCAATGGGAGCATTCTCTAGCTAAGCCATACCAGCACAGTGAAACTAGACTTATATTTAGTGCTCCTACTAATTTTAATTCTAGCTTAGGGCTAAGACCTCCCCTCATACATTATTAATATAAGTGTTAGCATACATTATTAATGTAGGTGCTAGGAAGAACACTTCAGGGTCAGCTGCTGATTTGTGACTTGATTTGAATTCAAAATTTCACTGAGTTGAAGTGAATTTCTTCTTGCACATGAATAGGAGTCTGGTTGGGAGCAACACCTGGTTTCTTCCAGATAGTTAGTAAAGACAATTACCCAGTCAGGGACCCATGGGTATTGCCACAGCAGCTCAGTGCATGCAGTCCAATATCCTGATTGCCATGCTAGTAATTCTCAAATATTTCAAAGGCGGGTAATTTTGTGGAATAATCTCCTCAAGAGTGGCAATCTGCCTCTGACTTCAGACAGTAGCTGGTGTATAGCCTGAAGTATCAGTCTTTATTTGAAAAAAATATGAATTATTAGAAATTATGAAAAATTCATAAATGCTAAATTCTTGTCTGATATTACTGTGGGCCCTGATCGCATCTGGTTTTTTCCTTAATTATACACTATAACAGTAGACTTTAAAATTTAAATTCAGATTATGTGAAAACTTTGTTTAGAAGTATTTCCTTTGATCTGTTTCAGTAGTGCTAAGGCCAGTTTTGTAAGTAGAGATAGTATCTTATAATAGACCCAGCTGGTACTGTTGGAACAAACCCAGTGTTCACACATTACTTTTTCCAACTACTTGGTTGGTTAAACAAGATTCCTACCTACAAAACTTGTCTTGCCTATATCTTAAAAAAAAGTCAGCTACAGTAACTCTTTCCCTTAAAAATTATTGTCATTCATTTGCATTATCTGATGCCAGCCTGCACTTAAGGTTTTGTTTCCACATGATTTAATAAACATGTTAATTCTGGGTTGACACAAAGAGAAGCTGTCACTCTCAATAGCAAACATGGCTTTCTCAAGAGTGGTTCAAATGTTAGGGGGGAGCTGCTTGGCACTTGCAAGCTGATTTGGCTGGAAAAAAAAGAGCTCTTAGCACATGATTCCTTTCCAAGGATTTCCTGTCCCCCGTCCCCCCCTCCAATTTTTCATCTCGTAATGTTTGGTTCTGCCTTTCTGGCACAGCTCATACAAACTCTGTCACTTGGCCATGGCTGCAGGAGTGCATACAGCAGTATTTCCCCCTTTCTGGGTCGAAAAGCACACCACAGTTACCACTTAATTACAAAGTGGGACAAGACCCAGGGGTATCTATCTCTTTCTCCTTCCTCTTGCTTCCTGAATTTCATGCAAAGCACAGCAACACTCTCCACAGAGGTGCCAGCTGCGATGATCAGGGGACCCAGTTATCATCAATCACTCCTTGGCAGGAATGCATAGTGCACATCTCCATGCACTACATGAAGCTGGGGAGCAAGCTGAAGCAGACAGAGAATGGTCTGTGGGCCTCCTCAGCACCCTGGCTGATCAGCAGAACAGGCAATAAAAATCAGAATCTGGAGAAGACATGATTAATGAGAAGATGTCAGGCTCCCATATGGACATTCCCTGCTGGTCAGTCTTCAGGCCACGTCCTTGTAAACAGTGAACAGAAATGAAGGGACAGGACAGGTGAAAGCTTGCCAGAGTCACAAATAGAGGCTCATGACACCTTGAGCCTCTTCCCATTATTGGTTCTGCTCTACTGGACAAGACAATGTAGAAAAGGTGAGGGACATTTCCAATTTGGTTTGCTGTTTAGTGGCTGAGGTATAGTACTTCAGCTGACTTTGGTGGGGGAGAACCCCAACATTCTTGGCACCATACTGCACACCTCATAGCTAGGAGGGCACTCAGGCTGACAGGATCATGCACTACCTCAGTTCTTCCCACGTCCAGTGGGAATGTTTTGAACCTGAGCTACAGCATGCAGATAGAATAAATGTGGGTTGTGCGTACACAAGCCCGTTTGTGTCCTTGTTTGTTCCTAACCTCACCGTGTACATGTAATATTAGACATATGCAGAGATCAGCAAAAGAGCTGTGGGAAAAGCAGATTCACAAGGCTGAAAACACAGGTAAGAATACACTTCAGCGATGGGAGTGGCCACGGATCTCAAGTCTTTGCTTGGAAGAAAAAACTTCATGTTCAACCAGTTTACCCAGAAAAGGTATTACCCTCTGTGTATCATCAAATCTCTTGTAAGATAATTTGATACCATTAAATCCACCATACTAAAGCTCCAGACAAAAGGCCCACAGATCTTGGGAAAACTCTGGGTGAAAGCTGAGATTTTTCTTCTCCCTTAGTAACAGTTTTGTGCATTCCTTTCAAAACACCTTACATGTACATACAACATTTTTACCCAGTCTGACTTCTGAAGAGGGAAGGGATTTTTCCAAGGGACATTGTTCCTGGAATAAGAGGCAATAAATTGATGATTGATAGTAAGGCTTAAGCAGAGAATGATATTGGGTTCCTGTCTCCCCCTCACACTTGGCATTACCTCAATACAACACCTTCTACCTCCCATTCCCCTCTAAGTACCCATGCACCCTAAAGGCCCCATCTGCCTGAGACCTCCACCTTCTGCTGGCATTTTCCCTGGGCACCAACTAGCAGGACAAAGGGAGAGAAAACAAAGCACTCCCAGACTCTCTCTTCACTGCAGGAGCTGAGGGAAGTGTCACCTGCAGGGACCCGTGTGTAGCTGCAACAGTGCCGGGAAGCTCTTGTTTTCACTCCTCAGAGGCACAGCACTAATGCCAGGGAGCTGAGCGATACACAGTCACCCAGCACTGTGGGAACCTCACCTAAAGCAGCTGGACTGATCCCTGCACTAAAGCAAACCGATTTTGGTTATCTCAGAAAGTGCAAATTGGGAGTGAAATGTTTGCCATGGTTGAGGCATTTATGAGGTCTTTCTCCCTCGTGGAATCTGCTGTGGTTTGTCTGAGCTCTGACACGGAGATTTTAATGGAGAAACCAACAGGATTTTCCCACTCTTTGGCCTACTTTTCAAGCTTGGAGGAAAACAGAATCTGTGTGCTCTTTGCCATACTGTTGAAAGAAGCTAAAAGTTTTTCCATATCTGAAAGAAAACGGTGAGGGGATTCAGACTTGGGCAGAGGATGCATAATTTAGTTTGCAGGTAAAAGCTCCTATATGAAGGATGCTCTTCTAGAAACAGTCAAAAAAAATTGCCCAAGCCCTGAGTCTAGGGCAAAAACCTTCAGAAAAATTGTTGGGGAATATCAGAGAGATTATATCCTCACCCTGTCTTCTTGGTATACAGTCTAAAACTGAAGTCTAACACTGTTGTAGTCTTGTCCTTTCTCTAGTTTTCTGTCCAAAATTTTTGATCTTGAGATTTCAGCTTAAGGCACATTTATTTCTCAAGGTTTTTGAACACTCTGAGGAAGAAAGATTTTGATTTGTTCCAATGAGACAAGCTCTCTCATTATTTTTCAATTTCTTTTCACACAAACTGTCAAAGCATCTTCTAGGCAGGTCCTGATTTTCTTTTCATTTTTAATAAGAGAGAAGGCTATGATAGACAACAATTTTAATTCTGCAGTAAATGTTTTTCTTACCAAAATAATATCAAGTGCACTCTAACTTCTATTTTCTCAACTACATATATACACACTATTTCAGCACCACGAGCTATGCCAACAACTTGACTGAGTAAAAATTGAAAAAAATTAAAATCTTGAGTAGCACTGCAAGACAGTCAGTTAAAATTCACTTAACAAAGTTCTCCAAGCTCCGGGGAAAAGACGTGAAGCATTTTCTTAAGAACTGCGTCTCGTCGCCTGGAGAGGGAGAATCCCTCGGGCCGCGTTCCCGTTATGCCAGCAGGCGAGGCACGGCCAGCACGCTGCCGTGTGGTTTCACGGCAGCCATGAGGTACGGAACTTTTGCGGAGGCAAACCCGCTGAGATCCTGCTGCGACGGCCGGTGCTTTGACCTCGACGCCGCGAAGCGGGAGGAAGCTCGAGATCCAGTCTGGCACAGCGCTCGGGAGCCGAGCGGCGCCGGGGCAGGGCAGGGCCGTGTGCCGGGGGTCACCGGCCGCCTGATACCTCCCGCCACGGGCGGGGAGCGCCCCTCGCCGCCCCGGCCCGGCCCCGCCGGACACGGCGCTCAGCCGCCCGCGGCTCCGCTGGCCCCGCGCTCCGCTGCGCTGCGCTGCGCTCCGTTCCGCTCCGCCGCCACCCTCCGTCCCTCCCCCGCCCGCAGCACCGGCTCCCCCTCCGCCTCCGCGGCCCGACCGGCGGCGCTACCCAGCGTGCTCCGCGCCGGCGCAGGCGCGGCCGCTCAGGAAGAGGAAAATGGCATAAACAACCCCGAGCGCCGGGACCGCTGAGGAGGAGGAGGCGCCGCCGCCCCGGGCCGCGCGGCCCCTTTAAGAGGCGCGGAGTCGCCCCCTCCTCCTCCTCCTGCCCCTTCCGGAGCCGGACCCGGGGTGACGGCGGTCCCCGCGCCCCTTCCCCCTGCCCGCCCCCTTCCCCATGGTGCCGACCCCGGCGGCGGGGCGGTTGCCATGAACAGCAGCGGCCTGCCCTGCTCGTCGCCGTCGTCCGGCGGCCGGCGGGGCGGGGGCCGGCGGCGGCGGCGGGGCCGTGAAGCTGAAGTTCTGTCGTTACTACGCCAAGGACAAGACCTGCTTCTACGGCGAGGAGTGCCAGTTCCTGCATGAGGAGCCGGGCGCCGCCCCCGCCGGCCCGGGGCCCGCCGCACCCCCCCTCGGCGGGCTCCCTCTCGGCATCCCCCCGCCCGCCGCCGCCGCCGGGCCGGGCTACTCGGCTCACGGGGCCAGCTCGGGCCCGGCGGCAGCGGTGGTGGGGCCTAAGAAAGCCGAGCTGGGGGCGGGAGGCGGCGGAGGCGGCGGCGGCGGGGGGCTGGATGGCCCACGGCTGGCGAGTGAGTGCGGCGGGGCGGCCGGGGTGGGCTGGGCCGGGGGGGACGCTGCCGGGAGGGGGCGGCGGGCGGCGCGTTGTTCCTCATCCCCGACACGCCGCGGTGCTGCCGGAAACAAATAACAACAGCCATGGTGGTGGCGGGGGACCCCGGGCCGCCCGCCCGGCTGCGGCCGTCCCGGGCGGGCGGACGGGGCTGGGCTGGCTGCCCAGAGGAGACCCGGCCCGCACCGATGGGAAGGAGCGGGCAGGTGTTTCTTGGGAGGGTGCTCCTCCTGTGTGGCTTTAAAGGGGCTCCCGGGCAGCTGTGCATCCGTCCCTCTAGCGCTAGGCTTGGTGTAGGTTCAGGTATTCCCTACCCGAAGTCAGGCTGGGAGCAGGGAGGCAGCGCTTTCCCGAGCGGTACCCTTGGATGGGTCTTCCGAGCAGCGTGTATTGAGTGTCGGCTCTTGGAAGTTTGAAATGCTCCAGCTAAAATACAGCATTAAAATTACGGAAAAGATTTATAAGTTGCGATTCACTTCATCATGAGAAAGAATTGCCATACGTTGAGGGTGGCAGAGCATTGGAACAGGCTGCCCAGGGAGATTATGGAGTCTCCCTGTCTGGAAACATTCAAACCCCACCTGGACAGATTTCTGTGTAACTTGCTGTAGGTGATCCTGCCTTGGCAGGGGGATTGAGCTAGATGATCCCCAGATCCCTTCCAACCTTAATGTTACTATGCTTCTGTGATAGATGTCTGTGTTATTCACTACTGTGAGCAGAAATTGTTTCAAAATCTTTTTCTGAGCTTTTCCAACCCTTATGTGCAGCCCTTTTTCAAATGGTGAGAGTTCAGATAGCTTGTATGTCACGCAGAGCTGCACTGCTGTTGCTGGTTGGTGTTGCATCCCCCTGATGTGCAGGCCGGTAGTTAGATGGAGCTTGCAGTGAACTGATTTTAATAACCATTTGTTTTGTAGGAAAAGCAGCATTTGGCAGGCTAGGGAAACATGCTCCTTGAGAAAAGCCGTGCCTCTTTACACGAGTATATTAAGCTTGGCTGCAGGATTGATTTTTGACAGAAATGTGGCATTTATTTACATTAAATGCTTTGGCTACTAAATGGTCACAACCATATTTTTTTCTGAAATTAAGACGCAACCATGCTGAGCATCCTGTATGTAGGTTTTTAGTGCTTGATAAATCTTTCAGGGTCCTGCAGTTGTTTTGCCAGGTGTGGTGAGCTTGTGCTGCTGAGCATTATCTCTGTAGTTGGTAGCTTCTCAGTGTCTTGCATTTAGACAACACTGTCATGTCTCCCCTTTCAGGAGGAGCCTTTAATATACTACTGCATAAGGCTTTCTATTAAAAGTCTTCCAGATTTTTGTTGAACTTAAGTTATTCAAGCTGAAGGCTCTCTTGCCTTTTTTTTTTTTTTTTTTTTTTTAAATCAAATAGAAATATGTTGGAGGGATTCAGCAGCAATAAGTCAATCTTTGCTAATTTTTCATTTGGACAGAGTTTGGTGTGAAACATACTTTTTCCCTGTGGGAAACAAAATGGTTAGGAGATTCAGACTTGGGGAGAGGATGCATAATTTAGTTTGCAGCTAAAAGCTCCTATATGAAGGATGCTCTTCCAAGAAACAGTTAAAAAGTTGCCTGAGCCCTGAATCTAACGCAAAAACCTTCAGAATTTGTGTGTGCTTGGGGGTTGCTACTGCTGAGCAGTCAAATAATAACACTTGCTTGTGTTGAAGATGCTTGCTGCAGTTGTACCCAGTTGAGGAGTGAGGGCTCCAAGAATGGATAAATCCGCTACGATGCTGTCAGTGGCTGCCTGCTGGGAAGGCCACATTGCTTGTTGTAGGGGGCAAAAGCTTCCACTGGTGGATCTTGAAGGACACTGGGCAGGAAAAGAGCCCAGAAAGGAAGGACAGGGAAATTAAAGTTGAAAAGCCAGGAAATGGGCCTAATCTCACTTCTAAACTTTGCTTTGGGATGCATTTGTGAAAAAAATAAGGAAAATAATCCTTAAAAGTCTGATGTCGATATGTGTAGGTACTGACAAGCTAGTATCTAAATTCCTTACCTTGCTGGTGGCCTGTGGTGTTAACAGTATGATTTACAAGTAGATGTAATGAGAGTTTTATTTCTGTGGATGTAGGAAGTAAGACACAAAGTCATATTAAAAACGTTCTGAGGTTAAGAATATGAAAGTGGGAATTGCCAAAAATCACCTGCTTGTACAGTCACTGACTGTCTAATTCAGAAGAATTTGATAGTCTTAAGGTGACTGTGGATGCCACCTTCTCTTGCTCCTTCCTCACTGGACACCAGCCTCATTCAGTGCACAGAGGAGATAATGCTCATTGACTAATTAACTGGGTAGTCCTATTTATTGTTAAAAGTGGGTCAGTGCCTCATTCTAACATGCGTGTTTCGCTAATCCTGCTTTGAGTACAGGATTATTAATTTACTTATAGGTTTTTCTGTGGTAATCACAAGGGCTCCCCAAATACCAACTTATTTTCACCACATGGGTGGTAAGAATGTTGATGATGAGGAGATGGTGAGAAGTGAAAAGGCAAGAAATATTCCAGTGTGGAGCTATTTCACTGTTAGAGTATGAAGAGGAATGAGCAGCTGACATCCTCAGAGCTAACCAGGAGGAGTTTCTCAGGTGATGTGTGGTTAAGCTATTCTGTGTCCATAGATGTTTGGAGTGCTAACATCTGACAGAATTCCAGAAGTGATCAGATAGTCTTGGAAGAAAACTCTCCGTGGGATTATTAAATACAAAAAATCCCTGTCTCTGGATCAGACTCATCTTCCCCTATATATATATGGCTGAAAGCCTGCTGGGAAATCCTGCTTTATCCTTGCCTCATACTTATGCTTTTGTCCACATAGCTACTGTTGTCCAGTGTCAGAGATGATGAGGTCTTGGGCTTAATGTGGCTTTGGCTTGATGGTGTGGAGTTTTATGTTCCTGGGGGGCAAGACTGACCATGCCCATGAGCTGCACGCACTCTCAGAAGGCAGCACTGCTGCTCACTGCCCCCAGACTATTTGACATGGAGCACATGTTCAAAGCACCATTTCTGCTTCTTCAGTCTTTTGCACGGTTCACCTTCCAAGAGTAAGGTGGCCAGCTGACTGCATACAGAATAGGGAATGTAGTTGATATCGCCTATCTAAAATTTTATTTGGAAACATTAATCCTTTTTACATAGAACTTCTGTTACAAAATAAGGGGAAAAGGAAAATAATGCATTTTCTCCAAATTTGGTAGCTACTTAAATTTGCTCATGGTGCTTTTCTAATAGATGTATGTCCCACATGTCTAAAGGCTATAAAAGAAGCAGAGGTGGAGGAATGACTGGTACTTGCTTTTTACGGGAAAATATGTTTGATTAACAGGATTTAAAGGAGTAGCTTATGGAACGAGAGCATGATAGCATGAAGAATTTCTCTTCTTGTATGTCCTCTCCATTCTCTGTGGCACTTTGCAGCTTCTGTAACCAGCAGACGAGCAGCCTGCTTTGCTGCATGCTGTGGGCCCGTTCCCAGGCTGCCATCCCTTCTCAGTGCTGCCTGAGGAAAGGTCTAGAGGGAGGTATTGTGATATTAAAATGTATCATGCTGATACCTAGGCCAGATAAGTTAAAAGTTGTATGGACAGCTGCCTTTGTATTTGTTAGCTTTCAGGTAGTTGAACAGTGTAATATTCTTTTGTATGTAGATCTCATATTATATATTGATAGATACAAGCTGAAGTATGGCTCCAAACATTTGCTAATTTTTGCCCCACTTTGTGAAGAACTGTGAAGTTCATAATACATAGTACTCACCCTGTCTTCTGGCTTCTGATTCCTATAAAGCCCTGGGCTGCTGAGCTGAGGAGTGCTGGGTGTGCTCTGGGCCCATTGGCAGCCATGGAGCTGCCTGTGAGGAGCTGGCCACTGCAGCAGTGCTGCTGCTATGTGAGTTTTCATTGCCAGAGCCTAGCCCACCCTCTCATATGACATGTTTGCATCTGGTTCTCTGCTAGAAAGCCTTTTACAAAAGCCCTCCTAGGAAATCTGTGGTTGGAAAACAGGTCTGTGTTTCTGCAAGGTGGCATTTTTCTGTGGCTGCTGAGAACAGCCCATCTGTGAATAGACTTTTATTGCCAGCCTGCAAGAAGGTGGAAAGGGACATCAAGACTTGGCATGTGTTGGGTTGGGCTGATAAAAGCATTATGTTTGTTTTCACAGCGCTAATAAAAACATTATTTCTGTTTTCACAGCCAACCATCTGCATGTTGTGTCCAGTCAGGGCAGTAGTGGCCACTGCTGTAGCAATTCCATATGCATTTGCTCCATGTTTGGTTTAGTGAGCATTACAGCTTAGGTTTTGTGACATCCCTAAATACATTAGGGTTGGAGTGGAAAGACATAGGCATTTGCGAATGTTCTTGTTTTTAAAGGGTGCTTGATTCTTTACCAGTATGCTCCTTTTTAAACAAGATGGAGCAGCTGATACAGAAAAGATGGAAAGACGGCTATTCGTCAAAACTAATACTAAAGGTAATCTGTTGGATTACATTTCTTAATGCAGTGAAACTGGTCAGGGTTGTTCTAAATGTGGATTTTTTCTTATCTGTGGTTGCATTTCAGTATTTACAAGTTGAAGTGTTTAGAAATAGTTATATGAAACTTTTAAGTACAAGTATGGTTGCAGTATGTCACATACTCTTCACTTTTCCTGGGATTTGTTTCTTCTCCACTTCTGTGGAGAAAGTACATGTTATAGTAAAGGTGTATGGTTGAGAATTCTTTTTCCAAACATGTTTGTACTTTCTGTGAGTGATGCTATGTTAGTTGTGTACCTCAATTGGTTGTTTTTTGTTTTTCCTTTAGAGGTACCTCCCTCTTTAATTTTCATTATGCCTTTTCCAGGAGTTGACAGATCACACAATTTTCATCTTGTTTTGCTCTGAATATCTTTAAGAAATGGGAAAAAATTCTTAGCATTTGGAGACCTATTCAACTGAGAATTGAAGAGTAAAACCAATAACCTCTTAGAGATGCATGAGAGGAAATGAAAGTTGCTGAGTTCACTTAATCACTATTTGTCTCATATGTCAGCTCCAGAAATGAGGCAATTGGACATGGGTTTTCTTTTTGCTTTTATATTTTTCATGTGGAAATAACAGAATCACAGAATATTCTGAGTTGGAAGAGACCCACAAGGATCGGTAAAGTGAATGGCCCATAGGAGGAAAATGATTCGGGAGAGCTATGGAAAAAGAAAGAGAAGGAAAAATTTCTCCATCTGAAAAGTTATTTCAGATTTTGAGGGCAGTGAAACTTAAAAATTATACTATTAATTTGCTTTCATTTTATCATGTTTTTTTTTTCTTATTGCATAGGAAATCATTCAGAGTTCAGATATTTCACAAGAATTGTGGATATCTGAGGAGTATTGGTAATTCCTTGTTTCTGGTAGGACCCACCCTGTGCCAGGTACTGAAAAATACAGTAGCACTATGGAAAGGAGTGTGAGTGTGGGGGTTGTTATGTTATAGAAGCAAACTCTCTGCTATATCTTAGTAATGGGAAGCTTGTTTTTTGAGACTGAGGACATCCCTGTTTAGTTTCTGTCTAGCAGCTATTAGAAACTGATTTTTTTTTTTAGGTTTTGCTGTAGGAGTGGGCCTTCAGGAATTATTTGAATGTCCAGAAAGTAGTGACTCTGAGGATTAGCTCGGAAAGGTTTCCATGCTTCCAGCTAGAAGCAAATTTACACTGTTGTGGGTAAAGTGGGCAAATGGTGAGGCTAGGGTTATAGACACAAGCATTTCTATAGAACCTCCAAAGCAGAAAAAATAATCTTGGTTTTGAGGCAGCTGATGAAAAGGGGTCAGTGTAGGGATTTAGATAGTAATCTGATGTGGCTGATGTTTTCCTGATTTGTTGCTTTCTAGTAAAGATGTTATGCTTTATGCCAGCAGAAGAATGGTGTGGTGAATCACTGTGTGTGTATGACCATGAGTTTAAATCAATCACACTCTTTTGTGTATGTAGGCTTCATGAGTCTTTCAGTAGTTAAAAAAGCTCCAATCATGTGGTTGCCTTGTTTGATTCTCAAAGATATTTTGTGCTTAGAACTTACTTGTATTTTTTAATTTGCTTTTTAACAGCCTTTTACTCATGACCTTTTTAAAATTTGAGACTAGAGCTATAGAAACAAAGCACAGATATATAAAGGTGGGAGCAGAGGCTCACATTATACTAGTTGTTGTCAAATTGGTCATACAATGTGTGATTCCTGTAGTTTATGGATAGTCTGTCAACTTCAGTTGGTCTGCTGCTGAGGCAAATGGCAGGAAGACTTTTTCCTTTCTTCTATGCATTCTCCCATCTGCTGTGAAAAATATCCTTATGTTTTCTTCAGGTTATCTGCACGTGCTTCATGCAGTTTTTTTAAATAAAAAGTTGAGTTTTCATTGGAGGCTGTTAAAACAAAACCTTAAATGTTTGAAAAATTGATGCAGTTTATTGAACACCTCAATGCAATTTTTTAGGAATTGTAAAAGATCTTGGAGAGGGTTAGCTCTGAAAGCTATGGTATTAAGTAATTGTATCACTTTAAATTGCTGTTTTTGATAACAGAGTAGTTCTGATTACTCTTTTGAGAAAGTATCAACTTTAATTTGTATTATCACTGTGCTTTTGGATTTGGTCCATGAGGAGGAGTGTGGCTGCTCTAGACTTTGTAACAAGACTTACAGAGCAGAAGGATGGCACCTATCACCTGTGCTGTTTTTCTGTCTTCATCAGGTGCTTCATCTTCATCAGATGCTTCTATGGCATATATATATATATATAAAGACAGCCCAGCCATTTACTATTATGGTAAAGATAGCTGTTTTCCTTTTCTTGCCCATGAATATCTCGTGGCGTAGTGGGAGTGTTTGTAAATAAGGCAGCATTTCCCAAACTGTTTTGCTTCCTGTCTGCCTCTCAGCCAACTTGGTTCATTTGTGCTGTCCGCTCTCCGACTGCACTCTGTCACAGTGTCCTAACCCAGGCGTGTGCTTTCATTTTTGCCTCTCATGCCTGGAAGCATTGTTCATTTTCTTTGTCTGTGCCTCTATTTCAGAGTTTCCTAGTCTGTGTTTCCAAAGCATTGCATTAAACGAGAGAGGTAAAAAACAGTAGAGAATCCAATTTCCCTAGCAAGTTCCAAGTAGGAGCACTGTAGAGAAAATAGCACTGGGGTGTACAAGTGAGGTTAGCACCACCAGCACAGGATTTCCTGGTGTACAGGAATGTACATGTCAGTACAAAAAGAAAAATGAGTGTGAGCTCCTCTGACACCTTGGTGCTTCTGGGTGACTGCAAGGACACAAATCTTAAATTACTTACTTAGATAAGCTTTGTATAAATGTTTTATTGTTTTTGTCTCAATATTAGGATAGCTGTGTCTGTAAATCCTCTGGAGATATGGCACTCTAGTTTTTACTGCTTTATATCTAGTTGAGATAACACCTTGTCCTTAGGATGCACATGTATGCAGTGAAGCTATGATTCAGTTTACCAGCATGTGAAAAGTGCACTGTTGCTGTGCTGAGAGTTTAAATCAAGATTATATATAAACTTTTTACCCAGCCTAAAAACAACTGTACATTTAGAAAAAAAGTACTAATAGCAAAATGAATTATTTCAATCCATGTTTTATTACCTTGCCAGAAGTCTTTAAAATATTGTTTTGAAAATTGTCAGCTAAATCTGTTGTGGCCTTGCTTTAGCCCATTCACTTTGGGAGTAATATATCACATTATTGGAATGGATCCTTTTTTGTGTTACGAGCAGTGTATCATCAGTGCTGATACTGGGTTCATAAAATAAGTAGTCTAGGATAACACAGTATTTGTTTACTGGTTAGTGAAATCATAGAATGAAAATATTAGAAAATCTTTTCAGATGGTATTAATGTTCTGACAGTGTTAGTGTTAGACAATACAAGCATTAACCTAAAATTCACTCAAACTGACCCCTTCAGTTGAAGCACATGTGCTGTGTTCATGGCAGTACTACTCGACCCCTTAAGCTGTGATGAGATACTTTGTTTCTGAAAAATGTCATTGTAATGAGTAAGGCAAAAGTAACTATCTTTTCTTTTTTTTTTTTCCTCTTTGGTGGCTGCCTCTGGCAGGAAGCCTACTTTCTGCTAAAATTCTGTGGGTGAGGAATTATATAAGAAGATATTTATTTTTAATTGCAGTTGTCACATTAAGCTGCAGTGTTACTCACCAAGCAAGAAAAGTATTAGATAATGTGTATAAAAAGTTGAAAATTTTGCCTTAATTTCTCAAGACGTTCTATTTAATTTCTTTCTAGAATTGCCAGGATGTATCTTCTGTCTTGGATATTGATGGAATTTAGAAATTTGTTCTGTTTTCACATGGTTGCTTACATAACGTGTTAACATTTTTTTTTTCCTCTGGATTCTTTGTTGTTCACTTGCACATCCGTCTTTACTCAGACCTGCCTGGTCAGCCTTTCTGCTTTTATAAGGAAGTTTTTGCTTCTGTCCAAGAAGAACCTGTTGAAAATATGTACAGCTTCAGTGCATGGATAGTGCTGCTGCACAACAGAAAGGCTTATTCCTTTAACAAAAAATAGCTAATTCAGGGTTTTCCTTAAAATTGCCTAAACTTAATGAAGTTGTAATCAATGTCTTAAAAGAGAAAAGACAGACATCAGAAGTTCATTGGTATTTTAGTAGCATGGTGTATGGAATGTTTTAAAGTGTTTGCTTGCAATTGTTCTGTAGGAAAGATTTGGATGTATAAATCAAATACAGGGACTGATGTGAATTAGTAAACACATAAGAATAAAAACTTTATGAGGGCTAGAGGTTTGTTTTTCCAGCCTAGGCTTCCACTTTCTTAATACCACACTGCTCGTATGGTAAAGTGTGCCCACTTCTGCAGACCTTCTATGGGTTGCTTATGATAAATAATTTTTCTCAGCTACTGTGGTCTTCAAGAAGCAAGTGAGAATTTCTGATTTGCTAAATGTATGGCAGAAGGAGGAGAAAGTTGTCTACTTCTCATAGAGAAGGCCAGGTGGCAAATACAGTAAAAATGCTTTGGCTGTTCAGGTATTTGCTGGGCTATTAGCAAATACCTATTTGCTGGGCTGTCAGCAGTGTAAAAGCTGAATGTCCCTTTGAACAGAAATGGAGTGTGTATTGAACACTTTTTTTTCACTCTATAAGTAATGAAAGAATTACTTTTTTTGTCTTTTCTGCAGGCTTAATTTTCTTGCTCATTGCTACAGGAAAGTCACTTTAAGGAAGCTAGTATTGAATTTTCTTTTGAAGGCAATAGTTATACTTGCCACTTCTAGAGCATTCTGTTCTAAACCTGAGCTGCCAAGAAAACTGTCCATTTCTCCAATGAGTGTACTTTTGCTGGTTTTCTTTTGATTGTTCCAGTTGAATATGCTTTCTTGTGCTCTGGGTCCCCCTGCTAGCAGTATGTTTCTAGAGTTTGGAAGAGAACAATAAAAATTCTTGGTGTTGAAGGCCATTTTGAAATTGCTGTGGTGCCAGTGGAACTTAGTGCTGCGAACGTGGGTCATCACTGGAGTACAGCAATTTGTTGGAGTGGCACAAGGAGGCTGATTGCTATGGCCAAACCATAGCACTTCAGTACAGAGATGATCTTCCTGCAGCTAGATAAAAGGAAATGTTCTCGAGTAGCTTCTGCTGTTTGAAGTGCCCAGTTAGATATGGCTGTGCCAATAGCCTAAATTGTAGCTTTGAGCAGCTTTAAGTGTCTTGGATAGGCTTGCGTAGCAAATTCCAGCAGTAGAAAGGCTGCAGTGTCAAAGATCGCAGCAGCAGCCTCAGCCTTGCTCAGCTCTGGGGTTGCTGCCCAAAGCCTGCTCCTGCCTGCAGCTTGACCTGCCTGGCACTGAAGGTGTTTCAGCCAGATCAGGAGCAGAGCTCCTGGTGCTCTATCTGTGCTTTGGCAAGGGTACTGTCACAGATTCAAGTGCTTTGTTTGCATATTGGGTGACTGAGATGTATCACCTGTCTGGAGTTCCTGCAGGCCAGCTCTGGGGTTTCTCAGTGTGGAAAAACTTGCAAGTTTTCATTTGCTTCTTCCCAGTTTGAAGGATTTTGTGCATTTAACTGTATTTCTTCAAGGGAGAAGTGGATTCTCATGATGACTCTAGCATAGTGAGAAGCAGGAATAATAGTCTTTTTCTTAATTCTCCAACAGAACCTGAAGGATTTGGAAAGCTCATGGTGTCATCTGAGGAAGTATCTTGCTAGTTTGTTAAAAATTGGATAGATTCTATAATTTGAGGCAAAAGCATTAGATAAAGTAGCAGATATACTGCTGAAATTTTATAGTGTACCTTGAAATGACAGTTGTTCCTGGAAATGCAACAGTTTTTCCTGGTCAGTCAAGGTGTAGCATAAAAACTGCAGGAGGTTTTGATAACAGCTGAAGTATAGGTGGAGAAAGCTATATTGGAAATGTGTTTTTAGAATAAATAAAAACCACAATTAAAACCTTGGATAATTTACGGGAAAACTGGGCTGAAACTGCCTACAATTAGACATGGATTTGCTATCTTTTTTGTTTTCTGGTATGAATGGATCCTAGTATTTTTTGTAATGCCAGAAAACCCTGTATAAAACGCTGACTTTCACAGCGTAAGGTAGGGACTGACTGTAGAAGGGAAGGATGAGACAGTAACTGGCATTACTGCAGACATTACTATTTTCCATAGTACAGTAGTTGAACTATAAAATGCTTTTTCTAGACTTCTGAATGTGACTTTCCCAAATGAAGGCAAAAGAGGAACAGTCATTTAAAAGACAAATCCAAAAAGTTTTGTCTTTTTTAGGGCCGTAGCAAGAGAACTCCTGAAGTTTGTGTGGCTACTTAAAATTATGAAGGAGGAGCTAGAGCATGGCTAGTGGAGGGAGTTTTGTTTTCCTGTTCTGTTAGGTAACTTTTAAAATTTTTGTAAAAAGAAGTAGCAATTCATTAATAATTAGCATCTTTAAAGTTTCTTAGGTGTTTCCTTCAAACCTACAGAATATACAAATAATGTTTTAGATTTGGCAGCAAAAGTTCAAGAATCTTTTTCCCTTGCAAAACTGATGTTTATTGCCACTGAAATATTCCATTTATTTGGTCTCTCACATACAGTTCTGCATTTGAACGGGTGTTGATGTTACCCCTGTTGTGATGATTCATGCAACTCCAGTCTCAGGGGAGTGCAGCTGGACAGTGTTTCCTTCTGTCTGTGGTGTGCGTGCTACTCATCATTCTCTTCCAGTCCTTCCTGTGGTTACGTATGACTGTACTTCTTTTGCTGTTTCCTGTGCCTAGCACATGAAAATGGCTCACCAGGTTAGGCAGTCTGTTTTGGAGGGAAAAATCCTGTTTTGTTGAAAATTGAGGCTTTATAGTATGCATTCCTCTAGCTGTGCCACTAAGTTGCATTTTGTTTCCTTTGAGGATTAGGATCGGGCAGTTGTTTCCGGGTGTCACCACCTGGCTGCAAGTCCTCCCAGAAGTTCAAGTTGGATAGTTTGGTACAGGATGTTCCTCTGAGTTGGATGTGTGCCTTCCTACCTTGAAGCTAGCTATTACTCATGCCTGTTGGCTTGCAGTGGCCTGGCCGTACCGATGAGTGTCTTTATAATTTACTGTGGTGCTTTTACAAAAGGTTCATTTGAACTGCAGCTTGCAAACCCTTGTAAATGCTTTTTTTTTTCCCTGTTGAAGTAATACCTGCTTGAGAGTTTTGTGTTAATTATGACAGCTTCTTGTTGTTCTTTGTAATTTCTTAGTATTGGATTAATTTGTATGTGGTTAAAGTCTTGTATGTTGGGCCATTGTTTCTAGGCAGGATGAATTTCTTCTTGCATCCTTCACACTTGCTTTCAATCGAAAGGATTTTTTGAGCTACATTTCAGGAAATTGTTGCCACTTTACAAAGAATGAGATGATGAAAATTGTCTTAAGCTCTTAAGGAAGCATTTAAAGTATTTGTGCTTTCTGTGAAAGGGTTTGAGATATTTTTAAGTGTGTGTTTTCTGTATGTTACCTTTTAAAAGAACCAGTGCATCCAGTTCAAAACTTTACTTAACACATATATTTCCAAGAAGAGCATGCAAGAATATGGTTCTTTATAAAATAAGCTTGCCTTCTAGGTTTTTTAATTGATTTATTTTGCTTTTGATATCATTATTGTCCTCGTTATTCTTGTTTATAAAGTTCAGACTCCTCATTGCTTTTTTGCATTTGTGCTGTAACTTCATGCTACAAATGCTCTCTTTTAGTAACTTCTTTCATTAACTTCCTTTTTCATAGTATACACTGTTTTGTTTTTGGTTGTTTTGCTGAGAAGACAGTAATACCATATTCTATTCCCCTGCAAAAAAAAAAAAAAAAAATCTATACATGTAATAGACACTAGTGGATAAACCCATGGTTAAGGAAACATTTCCTGAAGCATTATTTTTTTTCTCTTTTCCTTTTAGTTCCCGGAATGGATGGTGGTGGGTTAGCTGATGCTAATCTAACGGATTCATACTTTAGCACCAGCTTCATTGGCGTTAATGGATTTGCAAGTCCTGCTGAAACGAAGTATCCCATGATGCAGGTAATAGCAGTGATTTGGATAATGTTTCGTTAGTTCTGGCTGGTGTTACACCAAAAGGGGAAAACTGCTCAAGAGGCAGGACAAATGGAGCCTTCTGGAATGTGTCATCTTGTGTGATATACAGAGTATAAACTCACTTTAATTTTGCAAATGGAAATGAAGCAGTAAAAATTTAAATTGCTTTAAATTTAATCTGTTTTTATTTGCACTTCCCTGAGCTGTTGTGTTGAGCTTTGCTGCATACATTAATTCTGTGTTAGGTTTCTTTTCTGAATGTGGCTTTCTGGATTTCTTTTTAGGCTTATAGCTTTTGATAGCCTTTTGCTAAAAATAAAATTCAGATTTTGAAACTTTTCAAAGATCCAGAGTCGCTGAAGAAAAATGTGAACTGTCAGACCTGAAATTACTAGGCAAAAATTTCAGAATTTGTCATCTCAGACTCTGGTGGTGGTATGTTGGATTCATATTTAAATCTTCTGAAATGTTTTCTTGTATTTATAGAGTTCTGTAGAGGTTGGCATAGGAACTCCCATGAGGTGGAATTTATTGTGTAGGTAGTATTATGGAAAATTTGCCACAAAAGTCTGTTGTATTTAAAACCTAAATGAGTATCTACTGAATTAACACATGAAGTATTACAATAACTCCCTCAAAGTATTATGCATTTTAAAAGAAGTACAGTCCCTGAAAGAAGATGATCTGTCCTGTAGTAAACAAAGCAACTTCTGGTAAATGAGAGAGTGCGAGTCAAACAGTTCACACTGAGTGCTGACAACAACTCTCTTCTTTTATATCGAGGAAACTCTCCTTGTGAGGTTACTTTGATCTCAATTGTGGCTGTATAATGGATTGAAAAATAACTCAGCAAAAGGTGGGAATTAATTAGGTGTGTTCCTTTTTTTCTTTTGTTTGTTTGGTTGTTTGTTTTTTTTATTGCATGTTTTCAAGGAGGCTGGATTTTCTTATTCGACAGAATTGCAGAAGTATGGAATTGTTTTCTTGACAGTTATGCATGATTTAAAAAGAACAATTTTAACCTCTGATTCCGAAGTGTACTATTGAAGCTGGCAGTTAGAAATTTTTGTATAACTGAGGTCCTATAATTTTAACACAAAATCATTGTTTTGTATCCGTAAACTGTATTCTACAGAAACACTAGTGTCTTTCTAAACACCAATTTTTAATTATAACTGTAACTTCTAGAAAGACAGACAATAAGGCATGCATCTAACATGAATGCTTATGGGATTTTTAAATACTTTGCTAATGCCTGAGATTACAGTCAAGGCATTATTGTTTCTCTTTGAGAAGAAATCAATGTGCCTCTAGCCCATTGGAGGACAAGGAAAATTACTTTGGAAGTAGGATTTTATTAGTGTTGAGAATGCGCTTACAGGCATCAAACTACAGTTTGAAAAGCATTCCTGTATTGATTTTTTTCCTTTGAATCCTGTAATTTAAGTTCTTGTTTACATAGGTAGTGCTGTCTGTTTTGGTTGTGTGACAGCTTCTAGGTTAAGTACATACTAATAAAGTTTAGCCACATGGAATGAGATTTTCTGTGTCATTCAGCCCTGTGGGGAACAAGGCACTGGAGATATTTTAGTGGGTTTGACTTTAAATAATACTGGTCTTTTATGATTTGGAATAGAGACTTTGAATCTGGTTATTGTGTCAAGGATCTACCTCTTGCTTGCTTTCTCTGAAAATTTGCACAGATTTTGTCAATTGATTAAACCTTTGCAGAACTGGTTTATGTGGACCCACTGGAGACTTCCTAGATGTTAAATAATTTCCCAAAGATATAATCTGCACTGGCTTGTTCTAGCTTGAGTACATTTTTGCAGTTGCAGCTCCCGCATAATCTACGCCTTGACTGAACTCAGAGCAGGAATGCTGATCAGCTTCATTTCCCTCTTCCCTTCCACTTCAGACTGAAGCAGCATGGAAGTGGATCTATATTTAATGAAAGAGCTGTATCTGAGTTAATTAGAGCAGAGAGGTTGGTAAGGGAAAAGAAACTTATGCTGTGGGCTTAGAGAAGCTGAGCTGAAGATAAGTAAAGAAGAAACCAGGAAAGATTGAGCAAGGGACTGAAGCGGAGAGGAGATAGATCTTGGTGGGACACTCACAGAATGGGGACTGGAATGGTACAAGTGCAATACATAGAAACTGAAAACAAGTTTTCATAATGTAAAGGTGGGACAAAGTAGGGTGGAGAGAACAAATCCATGTTCCTATTTCTCTCCAGGTTCTCAAATCAAACTAAAGATGCTAAAACGTTAGTGTTCTGCCATCAATGCAACATCAGATGTCTTCTGTAAAATATTTCATTAACGCTCAGTTTTGCTTTTGCAGATGGAAACATTGGTTCCATCTGAATTACTTTGTCATCTCTGGTGAATCTGTAGTTCACAAATAAAGGCATCAGTGATGCAATGAGACAAGCTCTTCTGCTAGGTTTTTACAACTGGGAAATTGCACAAACATGCAGATAAACACACTGATAGAAAACCAGTAGTAAGATGAGGCAAGATGTTAGGAAATGGTAAGTTTAGGTTGCCAGCGCAGCCTGGAGGTTGTGTTTCTCATAATGTTGTGTATTTTTTTTTTCAGTGGGAAAATTATTAGTGGGACTTACTCAGAACACAACATGTGCGGCACATTCATGTGTATTGAGCATCTGTTTGATATTTGATTAAATGTTCATCGTGTGGTTCTGTGCTTTATTCCTGCATGCTGTTTTCATCCTTGTGAAGACTCTTAGTTGGCAATGCACTTTTGGGTGCCATTACAATTATTCCATCAAACTTCATGCAGTGCTTTCTGTATGAAACAGGAGAGTGGTCTACATTTTATGGATGCATGGGATAGAAAAGGATGGTAGTTAAACAAACAGTACTGCAACAGTGCTGGCAAACAAGAGACCTGAGTTTTTAAAACTAAGCTTTACAGTGGGAAGGTCAAGAATGGAATTAATGACCACCAGTAAAATACTTGGTTCAAGTTGCTTAACTGGCCTCACTCTAGCAAGGATAGTAAAAAAGTCAGTCTCTTCAGAGTATTGCTCATTTCTGTTACAATGAAATAGTCTTTCTGCTGTCCTTGTTTTATTCACTACATACCTCTCAATGTAATTGTCAGGTATTCAATTGATGAGTTGTCTTGACTATTCCTATCTAATCTCCAGAATGTGTTAGTCATGTGCAGCACATAAAACAGGTTTGTTGAAAGAATATGTGGTTGTATATGTTTGGGTTACCATAATGCATATATAATGGAACCAGACTGCATCAAGCAAAGCTTTATCAAAGTTTGCAATTACCACATTTTTGTGCGCAGTGCCTGTTCTCGAAGAGTCAGTGTTAAGTAAGCAGCAAAAGGGTGGAAAGTGGATTATATCATGATGAATTTGGAGTGATGTGCTGCTTTGACCATAAATAATGTAGCTGAATAGTTGTCAACATTTCTGTAGAAAGCTATTTCTGACTTGCAGATTTCATTTATATCTGTGGAAGAATATTTCATAAGATCTTGAACATATCTTTGGGCTTACATTAGTGAGGAAGATGCAGTTAATGGCAATACTCACTTTGCAGCGGGGAAAACAGAGTAAAAGTACGTGGTACAGCTCAGAAGAGGCAGGATTTTTCAAGTGGCTGTAATTCTTCCTTTTTCTTCCTTTCTGAAAAATACCTCTTTGCCTTGTCCTTCCACTCCTCTTACTTCAAAGGTCTTTGCTGTCAGCCAACATTTCATTGCCCCCATCAGCTTCTGTTGTTACTAACTTGGTTTTCTCTTGACTAATAGTCTTCTGTCCTCATTGGTTTGTGTTTTTCCATAAGACTGTCACACATGTCTATTCTTCCCTCAATCTGCATATGCTTTCATATACTGTATTAACAGTTTTGTGTTCCATCTTATCAAAGCACTTTTTTTCTGTTTTCTGCTTCTCTAAGTAATACTGACTGCAGAGCAAGCATGGTCCACAGGCTGCATGCTGTCCTCGAAGCTGTTTTTTTTTTCTTTTTGGCATAGCAGCAGCTGCCAAGAGACAGTCAGAGGTGTGGTTCAAAAAGCAGCTCACTGCTTTTGGCTTTCCCAGCAGTGAAGAGGCAGGAGCTGGCTAGCTGGGATGCCTCTAATGCTTGGCTGTTTGCTCAGTGTGTGCCATTTGGTTGGTCGGTGTCACTGTTCCTCTGGCATTAGTGCTGCCCTTTGACTAACTTAACTGAAGATGCAGGTGGTGTGGAAAGAAGCTTTACTAATACTATGTTGGGTTGTTCAAAGGGTATTATAGCAGGATAAGGCAGAGAAGTATCTTGATGTTAAAACTTTTAACGTATTAGAACTGAGCAGCTTGGTTGCGAGAGCATAAAACAGTAGAAGGGCCTTCATCCATATTGCTTCACAGGAATCTGGTTTTCTTTATTTTGATGGGATGAGATTTATAACTACATGGATTCCATTGGACTGACTGCAGGTTACATAGAAAGGAAGAATCTTAAGTTCTCAGTAAATCATCCTAATTGAAATAGGAAGGGAGTAACAGTCTTCAGTATCAAAATTGGCAAGGCCAAGCAATGGAGAAGAATTGGTTTTGCTTGCTTTCACCATGCAAATGTTGGTGTACTATGCATTCTTGGATAGCCTGAGAAGTAGCGACCATGCTCACTTCAAAGCCTTGCAGCTGAATAAACACAAAGACTTTTGTTGCCATTGTGGCATCTGCCAACAGTTGTATAATGAAACTCTCCTTATAGCACAGAAGCTTGTAATTGTCTTCAGTTTTTAACTGTTGAGAGCTGAGTGGAGCTACAGATGTGCTATTTGAAATACAAAATTATGTTGTTGTTTTCATGATGCTTTCTGAAGAAATCCAGTTGCTTTAGTTTCAGCAGTTGAGTGGGTCATTCTGTAGGTGGTGCCACATGTGCTGTCAAAGACAGGTTTTGGATTGCTTAAAAAGAAAAGCAAAAGATATCACCCTGTGTAGGTCACAGAGTCTGACAACAATGTCACAGCCAAACAAATCAGTCTTAATCTTTTGCAGAATGACTGTTTGTACTCTGGTCAATATTATTCTGAAAATTATAAAGAAATATTCTGAAGTACAGTTCCAGTAAAACAGTAGAAAGATGAAGAGACTAGATTGTGACATACTGCAAAATATTTTGAGATAGTATGCTTAGCACTGTGGAATGACCATTAGGAAAATTCTAACTTGCTCAGGGTTAGGGCATGGAATGTAGAGAAAAAGAGGAAAAAATATAATCTCTTACATATTTTGGAGAAAAGAAATGGTTGAGAAAAAAAAGAAAACCAGTCACTTCACGGTAAGTCTTACAAGCTATGTAAAACTAGATCTAATTGTCTGCATCAAAGTTTTATTCATGCTTTATCTTGATGAGAGCTTTGTAATATATACTTGAGGGAGATGAAAGTCAAGCAAACTTGCCTTAAGTGCAGCTATAATTTTGGTGTTTGTTACTGAGTATTGAAGGGTGGAGGCAAGGTGGTGTGTTCTTTTAGAAGGTGGAAATGTTTGTTATAACACTTCTTTTCTTAGTATACTGCATGGAGGAAGTGGACTGCCTGAAGTAAAACATTGCTAAAAGGTCAGGGGTGGTGATCCTTCCCTTCTGTCCAGCCGTGGTGAAGTCACACTTGGAGTGCTGGGCTTCTCAGTACATTAGGGACAGGGATATACTGAAAAGAGTCTAGTGAAGGGTCACAAAGAGGATGAGGGTACTGGAGCATCCCTCCTGTGAGAAAAACCTAAAACAGAAACAACTTTTAAATTCCTTTGAAGGGAGAGGGGCAGGATGTATGCCAGCCATCCTAGTTGAATTTTGAGTACTGTTTAAAGAACCTCAGCAAATCATACCAATAGGCAGGCGGAGAAAAGAAGTTTGTGGAACTGAGTGTTTTACTTGGTTATCAGAAAGATGTCTTTCTATATTAATTTCCATATGATAAAAGCCCTGATGTAGTAAAACAGTCTGAAGTTCTCACAGGTGTGTGCTTACCTTCTCTGTCAGGCTTAATATTTAATTGTCTTCCTTGTTAATGGTTGCTTTTGCCTTTCTGGAGCTTTCATCCCTTGGGCTTGAGGTGCTTACAGTCTTCTTGAAATTGAGTTTGTATGAAAAATAGTTGAACATCATTAGAAGAGATTGATAAGTGTTATTTAAAATCAAAGCTACCTTCCTGAAAACACCAATAACAAACAGCACTTGTGTGTTCTTCTAATGTTTTTTTTTTCTTTCAAGTCTTTTTTGGTAAAAATCAGATACAGGAGTAGCCTTCATTAAGACTAAATGCATTTGGGTGTTGGCAGAAATCTTAATATTAAAACAGTTTAAAAAGCCTTTACTGATTACATGCAGGTCTTCTGTGAATAATGTTAAGGTGAGAGGCTTGTGCATGTGTAGTAAAAGTGAGCAAAATGAAAAATTCATGAATGTGGTGGAGGTTTCTAACTATTCCAGGTGCAGGTTACAAGCAGTTGTTAAGGCAAGGCTGCCCAAGCTTTGGTTTTTCAGAATCCTGGTGTGTGTAAGATATGTTTGCACCTTGAATGGGAACTTGACTTTGTAAAAGCACAGTTGATGCTCACAGGTTTGGGTTGCACTGCGCTTTCAGAATGCAGAACAATATGCTCTGTTGCAGTCTGCCTTGCTTGCACTTTATGTTCTCAGTGATTGTGTCAGCACTGGTTTTCATCATCTCAGGCTCCTGTTCCCATTGAAAGTCTGTTGGTTGAATATTTAACTCCTATGCCTGAGGATGGTGAATATTGATGGAATAGAAGTACTTTGTTCCATGTTTAACCTATGTGTTTAAAACAAGCTTTGATACCAACACAGTTTTCAGTATCATATTTACTCCTGTTTCAAATTAACAGCATTACCTTTTGCATTAAAATTATTATTAAATCTGGTATTATAAGTGGACATTAATACTATTTTTATCTACACCAGCACAAATCTTGTGCAAATCTGAAAGGTTCCTTTTAGGAAATTTCTTCTTAAACCCCTTTGTTTTATGAGGATTGGTGTGGATGTCTCAAATGCCAAAAAAAACATGTATAACTGAGATGCTTTTTAAATATTTGTGACAAACTATTCAGCTTCTTTCCATTGCTTAGGATGGGAATGTGATGTATGATTACTTGAGCTGCTATAATCCAGAAATGATTTTGGTGTATTTTTATTCTTATTTTGATGATTGTGAGCAATTGAATAAGCATCCTTGAATTTGGGCAAAGTTTGTCAATTTAGCGTGTGTCTCTCAAAGCGGTGACTTGTTTTGTAAAAGTAAGTCAACTTTGTTTCAGTAGACCCATGCCTTTTGTGTATAGAATTGTTTATCACTTACACAGATAGTGATATTTATATTGTGTCACGTCAGTATATTTAGGAGAAAGAGACAGGTGACATCAAAATAAGGAAAGAGCACATAGCAAACAGCTTGTTTGCAGTCTTGAAAAAGTTGAGGGTTTATGTGCTATTTACATGTTGTAAGCATTCCACATAAAAGCTACTTTGCACCATCTATTCTGTTAGATACAGGTTTTAAAAGCAAAAGCTTCTGGTGGTGTTTGTGGTGCTCTGAAAATTGCAAGTGATGGGAGTCTTGAATTGCAGTAGGTTTACAGTTCTACCTTATTGGATAGCACTCCCACTTCTATTGGTTGTCCTCTGTTCTTTCCAAAATTACTCCAGAATGTTGATCTTTATAGTCAACAGTTAGATGAAATGGCAGTGAAGTGTAACATAGTAAGCTTCCTGCCTTTTGCCACCAACATTGAGACTGGCTATGGAAAAAAATAACTGTGAAGAGAACTCCAGTGACCAGTTCTGAGTCAGTCTGTGTCTAGACTACTAAATGAAACATGCCTGGAGATCTTCCTGAATGCTTAAGGCCAGCTGGCACAAAAGGGCCTGTTTGTGCTGGTGTGTGCTCACCCACTAAAGCAGAGTCTGCATGCAAACCGTCAATTTGAAGGGTTCTCAAACCTTTTCACTGCTGAATAGTGCCTGGAAATTGGCTGGGAGACTCTGGGTTGATGTGGGCCAAAAGCATGCCAGGGAGTATTTTAACAAATTAGTGTTTGTCTCTCAGTGATGAAGAACACTTTCTGACCTTGCCTTCCTTTTCTTCTCACACTTTTCTTCCTGTTGGGAAGCTGGTGAAAGAAAATAATAAAGTGTGTCTTCTTACTCTTGCTTAAAACTTTTCTATGAAAGAAGCAGTAGCTCTTAGTGCAGCACTGCTTCACTTGAGTCCAGTTTGTTGCTAGCTGATACCTCTAGAAGAATGTAGGAGAAGTGAGTGGAGCCTAGGAGGAGTGTTAAAAGGGTTTCAGATGTCCTGCTGACTTGGAGGAATCTGGATGTTTTGCTGAAAGGTCTCAAAAGGTTCTTTTGTTTTTAAAAAGAGTCCATAAAATACTTAAGTATTTTTAATTGGAGAAGTTTCATGTAGTGGTGATAGTATATTAAAGGGAGTAGTTGTTTCAGGAGTGCAGTATGAAAGACTGTTTTAAGGTGATAAGTAATTGTCTTATCTAATGTTTTCACAACATGCAGGAAGAGAACCATAGGCTTGGTAGACCCTCCTCATTTAGAAGAAATTAACAAAGATTGTGTTTAATTTGAACATATAGTAATTTTTGGTTTGCATTTCTGTTGTGCAAAATCCTGTATTTTACTAAATGTTTTTCTTAATTACAAGTCTGTTTACTTAGTGTATTTACAAAATGGGGAATGAGCACAAGTTTCATAGGCTGTCAAAACTTTCTAAAGGTCATCCCCAATGCCCTCACTTAATCTGTCAAGACTTTATTTTACATGTACACTTTCATCATTTATTTTTACAGAGGATGACAAATAGCAGCAGCTCCCCTAGCCTTCTCAATGACAGTGCCAAGCAGTATGCAGGCCATGGTAAGTATGTTTAAAGAAATACATATAAAAGTATGTTGGAAAATTTGAGAGATTCACAAAACCGAGGCTTAAGGAAGTGTTACTTGTTCTCAGATTTTGAGATACAGCAGAACTTTATTTTTTAACAGTAGTGTAATGAACTCATAAATTTTTAGCCTTCTATTTGCTGTGGGGGAAAAACTTAGTTATTATCAGTCTTGTCACTTCAAGTGAAATGTTAGTTTGCCTATCCACTGTAAAGCATTAATAGCCTAAGCATTTATGTTGCTTCACTATAGTATCCCTTTTTATGATGCTTCTTGGATAAGTTATTGTGTGGGATTAGTGTACAGGTGTTTTCTGTTAAATTTAGGGTATGTGGATTTTGTGAAATGCCACATAACTGCTGATTTTTAATAGCTATTCAGTTTTGTCTTGCAGGCAGTACTTTGCCTCTTATAATATTTTTCCTTGCTCTAGGAACATGTTTTGTATACATGGTTTTCAGCTGAAGAAAATGTCTTGATATTGGAGGCCTATGTACTCACTAAATTGTTGTGGAGGCTGTATTGAGCTTTGTAATGTGCTCTTCAGAATCTCTACAGACTATTTCAGCTGTAGCTGTTAAGTTCTTTAAAGAAGAGGGTACTGCTCCTTTATGGCAAGGACATATATTTAAAATAAATTTCTGCTTTGAAAATTGCTATGTAAATTATGCTAGAACTCCATTTGCATGTCTGACCCTACAGCTAATCTACTTACTAGGATTATAATTTTTAAAGCGTGGTAGTAACTACAATAAAATGAGCTTGCTTGAAAGTCAAAATTTGTAGGTATTTTCTTCCCAGTTTATTTCCAGTAGGCTTTGAAATTAACTCTGCTTCTTTTGTCCCGCTGAACAATTAGCCATTCAAGGCAGTGGAGGTCTCCAGTTCTAAATGCAGTCAGAGTTTGACTGTGACAGGCCAAATAGTAACGGTGATGCATGTCAAGGAGAGAAACCACATCAACTTTTAGAACCATTTTAAATTTTGTCATGTCTCACATCCTTCCCCCTCTCTCTCCCTGGCTCTGCCAAGCAGTGCTTCATCTGTAGAATTGCCCTTTTAGGGAATATTTATTGTTGAACAAATATAAGATAAATTCTCTGTTAAGAATTTAAAGACAGTGTTTCATCAAAACACCAATGTTTACAGCTGGCAGTCATTTGCTAATGTGACAGTTTTAGTCATGTTGTTTGGAGTTTTAAGTTGCATTTGTGAATGTTGCAGTTTTTGATACTTCAACTCTGGAAAAGATGAATAGGAACAAAGGAAAAACAATAAAAAGTTATTAATAGAATGTTGACTTTGCTGTCCTTCATTCTGAATTAAATTTGATGTGCAGAACAGTGACAGGACGAGCAAAATTCACATCATTATTTGTAAGACTTCTTAAACAGAAGATTGATAATTTGAGGTTACTGGAGATCATAGAATCATAGCACCTTTTATGCTGGAAAAGACTTTTTAAGATCCAGTCCAGCTTGTCCCAGCGCTGCCAAGTGCACTGCCAAAGCTTTCCCTCAGTACTACATTTACACAGTGCCCCTAGGGATGGTGACTCATGCACTTGCCCTGGGCAACCTGTTCCAGTGCTTGTCAAGCCTTTCAGAGGATCTTCTGGTGAATTGGAAACATTGTGATGTATCATCTACAGGGTTAACAATGACATGCAAATGTAAGGAGCGCTTTGAACAGGTTTTCTGATCAGATGAAGGCTGTGAAATGTTAGGTGGCCTTTAAATAGTGTCAACAGCAATTAAAAGTACTGAATTCTGTTAATGAGCACCATTTCAATTAAGCAGTTGCACGGAATCTAATAAATGTTGAGCGTTTTAGCAGTGTGATTGCTAAATTTAGCTTTGTCAAAAGGATTTTTTCCACACAGAAATAAGTTAAAAAATATAAAATTCCTTTTAATAGTGTATATATAAGTAACACCTTGGTTTTACATTGGTTTTATAGATCCACTAACTTCACCAAATTCATCCTTGTTTAATGACTTTGCTGCCCTCAGCGTGTCTCAAAGGAGGAAGGTAGGCAACTACTAAATCATAAGTAGCATATTTATGTATGAGTTGACAGGGAAGAAGGTCTGGAATAACTTGAAATGCTGCATGAAATGAGGATAATTCTTCTGATGCTGCTAGATTTATTTTAATGTGTTGCTGCTGATATAAATAATATCTTACTATTTCATTTTTGCTACATCAGATCAGACTGCTGCTGCTATTAAGAAATACTCCAGGCACTTGTAAACTGAAGTTTATAGAATATGAAACTTGCCCATTATGTAGTATGTAGCCCATTGAATTTGAAAACAGATTATTTTTATTCTAGTAAGGGACATGTTCCCTGCAAGCCTTTATGGGAGCAAGTTCAGAATACGTTAAGAATCAATTCTCCCATTTATTTGTATTATTGGGAAGTGAGGGTTTGGGGCTTTTTTCAATGCATTTAGGTTAAAAGACACTGTTATCATTGGGAAATGAGGGTTTGGGGCTTTTTTTCCATCCCTCTGATTTGTGTTGAGAAATCTTCCTTTTGCTGAGGGCTAGGCAGCATCTTCAAACATCTTTGACCTGCAGCTGTGCAAGTTGTGGTGTTTTCCAGTTATACACTCAGTGGCTGAAATAAGAGACAAAAATTTCAGTACGTGAGTTTTGTCTCATTTTCATGAACTGTCACTTACCAAAACCAAACATTATCTTATCCCAACCAATTATTAAGTTTTATTTTCACTGATGACTTTCATGTTCTACTACTTAATAGCCATGTTATCCTGAGCTTTCCTGTAGTAAATAATGAAAGCAAGCTACATCAGCATGTTCTATATTATTCCTGCAGGTGAAGATTGAGCTTAAAGATAATTGCTGTAGTTGGTCCATCACACTGTTTTTTAAATATAAATGCTGTTATTGAACATTAATTTTCTAATATTATGATGTATCCAAACTATATGGAGTATCTGCATTGCTCTTTTCCTTAATGCCAGTATGGTGCGCTGAAAGTCGGATGTAAAGAACTATGTGTTGCTTATCCACTTGCCAAGGATGGTAAAAATGAAAAATAATTGTACATTCCTCCTTAACACAGGCATTGAGAGCCAATATATACACATACGTCTGTATATACCTTGGTGTAAAGTTGTGCTTGTGTATGAACCATGTGCACCAAAGAAAATAAGCTGTCAAACAGAAGTATTGCAAGAATGACCACTGTCTCTAAAAATACTTCAAAGTTGAGCAGTACAAAGTGAAACAAACCAATTAATATTTGCTTGTAAAGCACAAATACCTCAAAGCTCAAATAGTATTTCAGAGTGCTTTCTGACTTAATGCATTCTTTCCTCAAGAAAAAGAAGCAAATAAAGGCACTGGCTGCTAAAATAGTGTTAAGAGTAAGTTTTAGCTGTGAAATAGATTAATTTGGGATTTTTTTCTAGTTAGCATTTCAGCTATAAGTGGCATTAATTGAAAGGGGTTTGTATTTTTCTTTGTATATTAATTTGTTTTTTGTTATGACTGCTATTTTGTAATGTATGCTTGTATTAAAGGTTGTTAAATACTAGTAATGGGGAAGTTTTGATAAAATACTACTTGAGCTGTATAAATCTAGGCATCCAGGCTCCCTCTATAGTCAGCACAGGGAGATGAGTCGTTTAAAGAAACATTTAGCTCTCTCTGAGAAAAATACTTAGGAAATGACCAGATGTTGGTGATTGCTTTAAGTGGACAAAAATTGATGGCTGAAGTTATGAGAAATTAATAAGTTTTGTGACTGACTTTTGCTGCCAGACAATACATTGCAAGTAGTTATGATGTAGTTTTAAAATATTTTTAGTGTTTTTATTACAATATCCAAATTGTATGAAGTGATTTCCTTAAAAGCACTAAAGGCTTGAGAGTCAGGTATTTAAAACCTTGTGTGATTCCCCTCTACCCCATTAACTGGAGTTTTTTTAGAGCTTGAACTGTGGGGTTTATTAGGCCAGTGCTTGGTGCCTGCTGTATGAAGGGAGCCTTGGTGACTAGTTCAAATGTATGTGTTTACAACATCTGCTGTTTGAAATAGTCTCCATTATCTTAAGAGCCCAAGTCTAAGGTTTTGTTTGTTCTGAACTAGCTGGCAAAACCAGCATTTCCTTCGTTCATCACTGACTTGGAGGACAGATATAATACAGTCTTGGTAAGTGAATAAAGAATAATTGCTTTTCTTTAAAAATATCACAATTCTAATTTGTAATATTTTGAAGTATTAAGTTATTTGGAACTATGAAAAACTGCATGTTTGTGTTGGGTAAAACTGAATAGTTTCTGTAAAAGCATGTACTATGTATTTCTGTTAAGCATGTTTATTGTCTCTGGATATTGCTGATCATGTTATGTGGGCAGCCCTTTAATAATGGGCAAGCCATGGAGAAATATTCGAAATCAATAAAATACTAAACATAATTTGATGATTGTCATTTTGAATATCCTTACTTTTTAATTAGACAGTATTTTTGAAGCTAGTTAGTATGACTGAGCTATTTAATTTGCTTTGGATTATTTGATGATTAGAGCCATTCTACTTGCTGTTCAAAAAGTAAACATAGTCTTGAATTTTTATGAACATTCTTGAGATAATTATCTCTGTTCAGAAATTATTAAACTGCATTTCAATTTTAGATTTCAGGAAAGCTAAGATTACTGTTTAAAGACATTTTTATAGGATACTTAAAATGAAATCAAAGGAGCTAAGTATTTCTGTAGATGGAGCCTTGGTGGAGGTTCTGTCAACTGTAAAACCTTCTGGATTTACTGTCCGGTTATTGTAACTCCACATGCAGTAAGACAAGCAACCTTAAAGTGAATTTCCTATAAGAGATTTTTAGGTAAGTATTAATCTACAATGCACAAATAGGATTTGTGACGCATGGAACAAAAGCTAGAGTTAGTAATTGACTAACACCCTTTCCCAAGAATAATGATGTCATGCTTATTTAATTTTTTTTCTTCAAATACATGTTATGCTTGTTAAAAATAGGGTGGCATTCTGAACTTGAACTTCCCAGATGTTTTTCCCAAGTTGACTTTAGGCATTATCTAGAAAAGTGCTCCTCTCTAAACCTGAAATGATCAGTTTGGAAAAGTTCTTGCTTTCATTTTGGTGCTTCTGGTAAACAGTTCATAAAAACTTGTGTGACATAACTGATCAGAATCTGCTGTCAAGGACATGATGGCTTAATGTACTAAGATGAAAATATACTATGAAACTTTTGTTTAGAATTGTTCTGAGACTGTTGCCACCAATCCAGGCTAAAAGGTTCCTGTACTTGTCACTGGTCAGCCTTGCAGGATAGTGAAAAGCATTTACTTTTACATTTTTATTTGTGTTTTCATACCTTCAATCCTCATGAAAACTGAACTGTTAAGAAAAGTTTCTAACACTGACTTATTTCCATTTCATTTTTAAAATTGTTTAGTCACACTTAGAGGAGGTCCATTAAGGTTAGAATAACTTCAGTTCACAGGCTGCAAGAGGTGAACTAGTTGCTGTACTGAAGAACTCTATAAACACAATTCTAATGCTGCTTTTTATGTATTTTCAAGAAATTATTTTCTAGAATGCCTTCCATTGGTTTTAGGTGAGTAAAGGCAAGGACAAAAACTCTAGATTAGAAAGGAAAGTATAAGAGAGATAATCTGAATTGAAGTTCACCCCAAACAGGGTGCAGCTGTTGAGTGCTGTCTGTAGAGATTTACAGCAAGTGAGACTGGACAGCAGACTTAATTAATTTACTTTGATCAGCAGAAATAAATGTGCATAGAGAATTATTTGAAGTAAATTCTACCTGTAAGCCTAGTCTGCATAAATACAAGCTTTTTAATGAGTATGAGAAGAGTTTGACCTCTGAAGTTAAAAGAAAACAAGAAAGATAACTTCAGGTCCTGTGGATATTAAATTCTTAAGATTTAAATGGTTGCTATTTTATTTTTGAGTGTCCTGCCTCCCATCTAGTTTTGTTACCTGTTGGGAAGCTGTATTTCTCTCCAGCTTCCAGCTCTATATTGACACCTCTGATACCCGATCATTATCTAGTTCAGTGGTGTTCATTGAAAAGCTGTATGTGCCATGTTTGGTCTTGCTGAATGTACTTTTAATGAAAATGTGTTGAGACAGTTTTCACCTTTCAGAGCCTCCTGCATATGATCTCAGAAGCACAAATCATGTTCTGATGAGTTGAGGGGTAATAATCAAGCATCATGTCACTGTGTTCTGAGACAGCATTATGGCTGCACAGACTCTATAATGTATCTGGACTAAATATATCTATTTCAAACCTAAATTTTTCCTTCTGGGGTTTATGCACCTGTACTGCAGTAATAAAACATTATAGTTGGTGCTAGAAAAAGTTGTTGCAGCAGTGCAGAAGCACTGTGCTTTATGAGAAGACTAATGAATGTTTGTAGGTAGTACCGTGCTCTAAAGTGTATTCCAAGGATGTAATATCATATAATCTGCATTGCATTTTTTCTTGGAATAGTTAGTCATTGGAATTGTTCCTTGGTTGTGTGCTCTTGCTGTCTTGGTTATTACTATTTAGATAAATATGTATTTTTCACTTCTAAGTGTGTCATGAGAGAATATATTTTCTTTTATTTTTGTGTGTGAATTAGTGATCATCATGATACAGAAGTCAAATTGTAAAAGCATTTCCCTTGAAAAATATGTAACACTTTCACATTTTGCCGCCTCATCCTTTTGTGTATTTGAAGTCAAAGAACTTCAAATCTAACTGATATGCTGGATACTTTTGTTTATATTTACAAGCTTTGTTTGATTCTTGCTATGACAAGGTGTATGTAGTCTTCAAGAGTGATTTGCAGTAAAATAATAATTTTTTTTTTTAAAAGTTGTGCACACATTAGTTATAGGCACTATTTATAGCAGCTAGAAAATCTACCACTTTTGAGAAATCATGCCTATTAAAGACCAGAGTAAAAGCTGCATCAGTCTTTAACCCTCTTACCTATATATTTGGTAACTGTGCATGATTTTCCCACTTTTTGTAAGTAACACAAAAATTTCTGTCCTATTAAAAGAAACCTTTTAAACATTAAGAAAATCTGTGGTTTGCCCATAGTGTTCATTTAGTAGTGGTTTTTTTGAAAGTACATCTTGGGGTGGTGATACTCTGAGAAGTCTTCACTATACTTAGAACTATCTACTTCAATGGTGGTAGAAAAAAGTCTGCTTTTTTTGCAGTTTACATCAAATCAACAGGCGATACGAATTTCTTAGTGAAGAAGTTGGTTTATATAATTAAATCCATTCCAGGATTTAAAGTTGTGGTAGCTCATACCTCATCCCAACATAGCTAGGCTGCAAAATTGGTGAGAAAACATTTGACTTAATTATGTCAGTTTTGCTGCTTCTGAGCTCTTCAAGATTTTTATGCCTTCAGCATATCTACTCATGAAATAAACTTTTTTAGTATGTTCACCTGAAAAGTTTCCCTTAGCTATGGTTTAAAATGCCTGATATAGTGCCTGATCTATTGCATTTCTAAAATTTATTTAAACCAAGAATTTTTTTTTTGCAGTGATCAGATGTATTGCTCTAGAATAAGACACATTTCCATGCCAAATGTCACACTTAAGTTTTCGTGGGGTTGAAGAATACATCTTATTCTCTCTGTAGGATACTTTTCAACTAGTAAAATTCTGACCCCAGCCAAACCCGGGTTTTCATGAACAATCTGGATGGAACGGTGTCTAGTTTGTTGCATGCATGTAATATCAATGTATAGTATTCTAAACTTCAAACTTGTAAGCATTATAAATGTTTGCATAGTTGTCTTTTTTTTCATAAGGGAAAAAAACCTCCACCCAACAACAAATAACAGCCAACCACACAATTATTTTTAGGCTGTTGACCAAGCTCCTATTCAATTTTTTTAAATGGATATCAAAAATTAAAAAATTGATTCCAGCCTTCAGAAGGTGAGACAATAAAAACCACAAGTGTGGTCTGCCTGTCTACCAGTGGGAGATTGTAATAAAAAAGGAAGTGTAGAGGATATTTTGGTTAGCAGTTAACCCAATCCATGTAAAGGGGTTTTGCAGCTTTATTGGCCACAAAACTTAAACAATTTAACTTCACTGAAAAGACAGTTTTTCATATTTCCATCTTAAAAGTCTGTTAGGATATTCTTGTTGACCGCAACTCATGTTCAGGTGTAACACTTAACTGGAGTCAGTAGTACACAGTAACGGAGTTGTATTCACAATTAAGGTACTGCTTAGCTCATTGTGCCTGTAAAGGGGCTCAGTAACATATTGAAGTTCATATCTATGGCTTGGTGTTTCAAGTACTGGATTATTCCAGCTAATCAATTAGTGGGTGAAAGTAGCAATAATGACACCAAGAACTTCTATTTTTCTTTTAGTTTTAAAGGCATAATAAAACAGAAATTGCTCCTTTTTCAGTAGACTGGCTGCCCAGCTGAGTGTTTAACCTGTTTTTCTTATGGTCTCGTAGCCATTAATTTAAAAAGATTAAGCCTTACAGTAGTCAGCATTGAAATTTAAAATTGTGTCTCACATAATTTTGGTAATCCAGTAAGTGGTACAAGAAGAATGTGAGTTTGTGTAGCTTTTTAAAATTTTCTGTGTGAGAATGTGATTTTTTTTTTGTATGTGCAGATAGAGTCAACTCACTGTACAACAAATGAGCCCTAGCCTAGCTACTGTGACACCTTTTAGCTATAGTAATTTAAGGTAATGCTGCTTCATTTAGCCTGTGATGGAGAAGGCTTAAGATGACTTCTATTTGGTTTGATAGTAGAAGCATATAGACAGCATTACCACAGCTCAGAGTCTTCACGGTACTTCGAAACACAATAGCCTGCTCATGTGTTTGTATGCTAGACTTAATTGGGTATGTTTTGGTACTAAAATGGGCTTGTAAATATAAAATTTAAAGCCTGCTAGCGGTAAATGCATTTTAAGGAACAGAAATGTAGTTTGGGACCTGAGTGATCCTAAAAAAAGTAAGTTGCTGATCTTCAGTAGAAGAAAACTTTGCATTTGTGTAGTTTGATTTGTCAGGTTATCTAGACTTAAATACTGCATGAAAGTCTTTGTAGTTTGAATATTTGTAGATATTTTGTTGCTTAAATTTATTCCTCTAGGATAGCCACAGAACATCTTACACTAGAGGTCAGTTTAATCCTGAATTAAAAAAGGCAAATGTGATATTGCCCACTGCCCTTGAAAGAGGAGGAACTGGGGCAAAGACACTGTTACAACAGATAGTAGGAAGAAAATAGAGCTGCTGAACACATTCCCAAGGTTCTTGCTGAATGAATGAGGACCAAGTAATTAAGACTTGAGGAATACTTTCTAGCATGGGCTAATGAAGTTAATCATCATTACTAGTGTTTTCTTGTGAAGATGCTACTTAGGAAGGACTTGTTTCTGCAGTGTCTCTTGTTTCAAGTGTGATGTCTTTCAGACTTTTGGGGTTTATCTTTCCTAATAATTGTGCCAACCAGTAGGCTCCTATCATTAATTGCTGGCAGCAGCTTGGTTCTGCAGGGCAAGGGTTATAATTATTAGCTATGGTTGAAAACGCTTGCCCTTCTCACCCTGGGGGAAACTAAGCTGTTGCTAGCAATTAAAGGTAGTTAGCTGTTCCCTGCCTCATGTAAACATTTGCAGCCAGTAATTACTACATCTGAACAGGTTTTTTACCTCATAGACTGTAGGGAATGCAAAAAAAACCCAATTGTTTTTGTAAACATCCAAGAGAAATTGTCCCCGAGCATAAAAGTTTGGTTAATTAGTCCAGATTGTCATGCCCTCTCTGTTTTAGGTAGATATATTTATATACTTTTATATATATGTGTGCGTATATATATATATATGTTCAGAAATTATCAGTGGTTGATGAGTTCTTGCTCATTTTAAGGTGAACTGTTTGTGTTGATTTGTTTCCTCTGATTCTGTGTAGAGTCAGGGATATAGGAAGGTTGATACACTTACTGAAACTTCTAGATCTATTTGCTTTCCCTTCTCTTGAATCTCTCCTTTTGACAGATACTGTTTTCTGATTGCCTTTAAATTCAGATTGCATTTCTAAATCAGATCCAAGTTTGCTCATTGAGAACAAGTGTTATTTAGAATTACTTCGGTGCACATAGACTAAAATTTATTTTCAAATGTTAATATTGTCTATTCCATCTTCTAATGTCTGTCTAAATAATGAAATCTTGACCTAGTAATCCCCTAATGTTTTATGATAAGTAATGAAAGGAAAAAGTGTTCCTTTAGATTCATCCCATGCTTAATTTCATTTTTTAATACAAGTAAGTAAAGAACTACTGAAATGTGAATTCATATTGTCTCTATATGATCTTTCATAAAGCCTAGAATACAGTTTCATCCTGTTGTCTGGAATCTGAATCCTGTTGTGATCAAAATAGCCTTCTTCCCCATAGACTTATTTCTTCTTTTGTTTTGGTTCTCCTTTTCAAAATATTTGTAAACAGCCAGTTATTATGGAAGATTAGAAGAACCCTTTGTGAATGGAAGTATGTTTGGGCATTGGCTTGTAGTCCAATAGTCTGAGACAGACTGTGCCCCTGCACTGGGTAGAGCATGGGGGGAGAGAGAGAGAGGGGAAAGCTTCCGGGGAAGCTGTTACTCTTCATTATATTGTTTCCAATAGTTGGCCTAAGAAAAATACATACTGTATTCAAACCCTGCCCTAAAGTCCAATCTTGCTTGAATGTCCAGCTTCTCAGCTCTGATGGCTTTGCAGGTTAGGATTTTAGTAGTCTTTCTGATTTACTGAGATAAGTTGCCCAATAGTTGAGTGTTTCTCCAAATAAACAACAAATATTTAGATTTACCATGATCAGGTGTGTGTTTGAACTGCAGGAGGATTTTGTGCTACCCATCACAGATTTCTAATTGGTGTGTTAAAATTCAGTCTTTTTTATTGTTGCTAAGTTTGGTTAACTCCTCCATGGAGTTTGCCTTTGGTAGTTCATAGTCCATGTTGGTATCCTTGGGGGTTTTGTTGTTTTCTCTGTGGGCTTTGCGGGTTTTTTGGAGGGGTTGGTTTGATTGGGTTTTTTGGACAAAGTTACTGTTGACTCTACTGAGTTTTAATTCTTTCCAAAGCTTTCAGCCTAAAAGGTTCTAGGGAAGTAGAGAAGAGAATCTATTCAGGTTTTGTTTTTGCTACCATTTTATGGTAGTTTTGTCCTGTGTTTTACGAATTGTTTCTGTGTGAGTGGGAAATCTTCTCCAGTTAGATTGTTGCCTTGTTTCCTGAGGTATAGTTTCTAAAGTGTGTATGAAGGTGTATGTTGCTAAGATTTCTAAAGTGCTAGGTGAAATAGATGCCTGAACCAAGGTAAGTTAAGCTTTGATTACTTAGAATGATCTATATCCAGATGATAGTTACACTGTCACATAAAAATGCGCAAACAAAATCCCACAGTAAAAGAATACCAGCCAACCCCTGCAATTTGATCCAATTGTTGATATAATTAGCATAAAAGGCCCTGATCTAAATATGCACAGATGTTAAAACATTTATTTTGGTGATATTTACTATCTAGCTAGATACACATAGGTTTGAAAGCACAGAGAAATCTTGAAAACTTCTGTACTTTACCTGTTTGAAAGTATTTAACAGATTTTCTTTTTTACAGTGTGCCTTTTGAATTTAATATTCATATCATTCTTTATAAATAGCTCCATTTGTAGAGATCATTACCAATGTAATAGAAATGTCAGTGTTAATGAGGTGCAAGTAATTCCTGCATGTTAACTTCCTCAAATGTGTTTTATTTTCTCATTTTTATGACAGCTCCCAATGCATTTGTCATAGTAATTCTTGTCTGTTTTCACTTAAGACAGTAGTGGAAGTTATTTTTTTTAAGTACTAACCCAAGCAGAAATGTTTTTCTCAGAGTTCTGCTGCAATTGGCTACTCAGTTCTACTTGATTATTAAAAGCAAATTTTCAGGAGATGAGTCATGTCAAATTTGAATTTAAGATTTGTTTGGTAGAAATTTCAAAGGAGGTGTTCATTATTATGATGTGATTGAAGGTATTTATTTTGAAAACATGGATTTTTTTTTTAAACAGTTTCTCATTTGGACAGAATTTCCAAATTTATGTGCGTATTTCAGTGGCTGACTTGTAATGGATGGCTTTGCTTACAAATAATTAGTAGTCCCTGAAGTTTATTTTCTTTTAATTTTTTAAAGCATTGTTTATTGTAACCAAATAGTCAGGATTGAAAGGAAACAGTCTCAGTTAAATTTTACTTGCAAATTGTTTCCTATTCCACCAATCCAGAATCATATCGCAGTGTAATACTTACTTTAGTGTAGCTTTAGATGAGGGTTGTTAGGAGTGGCCTGGTTTCTCTCCTTCTTTTTCATAGCCCAGGAAGTATCGACTGGGAATGCTGGATGAGAGGATAGTTCCGGTGGGATCAAAAGCAAGAAAATCAAAGAACCCTATTGGCTGTCTGGCTGACAGGTGTAAAACAGGAGTACCCATCAATATGGTTTGGTGGAACAGAGTCACAGAAAACAATTTACAGGTAAAATTATTTTTTACTAGTAATTTTTTCAGTATTTTGGATGTTTATTTTCAATTCTGGAAAATGTTAGAAAGAGTTACTCCAAGTATGAGTTAAGATCAAAGATTTATTTCACGTGATAGACATAGTGGTCCTTTAAGAGAGTGATTTGGAGATATTTAATTAGCTTCACCCATTGTTGAGCTATATACGTTACTTGATTTTGGTATAATCTGAGGAGAAGAGGTGATCATTTAATGTATTCTAAAAGCAAACAACCACAATCTTTTAATTCTCACCTGAGGAGGATTTCTACTGGTAAAATTAGTGATTGTTGTTAAAATGATTGACACAATGCAAATAGATGCCCTCAGTACAGCATTTGAAGACATTGCCATCATGATCAGGAAGTATGAATTCTTAATTTTTATGTTGGAGTAGTTTATACTTCTCAACTTGTTTTGAGAAATGTATGCTACTCTTACCATTATTTAACTTTATGCCTGAATCTTCTTCAGCTCTGTAAGAGGGGGGTGGTACAGCTTCATTTGAATATCTCTTTACCAAAGTAGTAGGTAATCCTTGGGATGAAAATGAAGAATAATTCTAGCCTAGAATTGGCCCTTAAAGTGGAGTTTAGATGGGAATTATTACAGTGGTGGGAACTGTACCACTGCTGCTAATACTGTTTTTACTTGTGTAGCGCTTTTGATTCCTCAGAGATTGTTATTTTAGTCTTCCTATGATGGTTGTGTTATTTATGGTGTTTTCTAAGTGAATGAAGTGGGTAAATTGATAATAGACTTCTAGTTAGAACTTGTGGCACTTCAGGATTTTCTTTCAGTTCACTGAATTTCTGCCATGCGAGGGCCAGCATGATGCTTGTACAAGCTCCTTTCCACACTGATACTAGTTTTGCATTATTTGATGTTTGGACTTCTCTGTGTTACTGAAATGAACAGTCATGGGCAGCATGATGTAGGCAGCATGATGCTATGTTGTTTAGGGACATGTGGACCTTCAGTCTGTCTTAGCTCTTTTGCTGCTGGGGAAGCAGCATAGTCACTGATGGAGAAAAGGTGAAGCTTAAAGGAAACATTGGCAGAAGGACCAAGTAAGTTTGAAGGACAGTGGTGAGAGCCTGTGAAGCAGTACTGTTTTGAAGGGAAAGAAGATTGACAAATTGAACTTACTGTGTATATCTAACACTGAATGTAGGTTGTAATTAAAGACAGTTGTTTTGAGAAGAGAGAAGCAGAAAATTGGTCTTTAGTTTTCAGGTGGACATTAATGGGTAAAAAAAGTTCTGTTTGCACTCCTGTCCTCTGTTTTCTTGCTGTACAGTGATGCAACAAGCTTTGTTGTTAATCTACTCCATTTAGATTAGACGCAAAAGGACTTAATGCTTTTGGAGGCTGGAGAGGCAGTGGCCTGAACCTTGAAGCTTCTTGCCAGGAGCAGGTGTCTTCTCAGTACCTGTGCACTCTGAAGTAGTGTTCAAAGTGTGGCACAGGGAAGGAAGCTCAAAGCTCCATGTTTTCTGAGGTTGGCAGTGTTTGGGACTGGCTGCAGAGCACATAGCTTCTGAAGGGTACAGTTCCAGGCTCCTTTATTGCACCAGAATCCTGGCTACATAATTGATTTAAAGTATATGTGGCTTAAGATTTTTGCATTACATGATACAGTTTTATTGCTTCCCATGGAGATGTGGGCTTTAACAAAGCATGTATAAGCACATGTGATGAAAATATGAACAGAAGGATGTGCCAGCCATAATAAATAGAACTGGAGGAGAAACAGGAGGGATTGAGAGCAACTGTGGAGTCTGGCAAGACTGAAGAAGGAAAGGTGTTAAAACTTGCTTTGTAAAATAATTTAACTGTTACTCCTGCATGGCTATGAATTCATAGTCCCGATCTGTTTTGTTTAAATATGGTGTTACACTTACTTACATGATTAAAAGTGAAGTCTGCAGAGTGAGTTGAGCTATGGGTTGTGTATTAAAAAAGAAAAAAAACCCAAATCAAAGTTTGTTTTATAGTGATGTATCCTACCTTATATTAGGAAATGTCCTGAGCTACTATACTACCACATGATATATATTATAATAGCAAATGGTAATCCTCCTTAAAATAGTACTATTGATACATTTTAGTTATGCAGATTAGTTCTTACTCACCATCAGTAACCGATTCTTTGTTTCTTCAGCAAAAAATAATCATAGAAATGAATTTTTTCAAGTATGTTGCATTAGGATGATAGACCTCTAGAATTCTAGATATTTTTACAGTACTTTGAAGGTTTTTTGTTAAAGAAACATGAAAATATTCCAAATCTAATTTTAAAGTTTATTTTTTAGTGAGATCTACTTGCCAGTTGTAGCAAGACTTCCCTTACAGTTTTGTCTGAGCCTGTATACTGGTTTATAAACCAGTAAATCTTTAGCCATGTAATTTCACCCAGTTTTAATGAAATTGACTCTTAATTCTTCTGCAAGAGCAGTAGAGTAACATAAATAATAATGTTGGCAAACTGAAATTTATTAGAGCCTATTGTTAGAGTGATGTGATGACTTGTCACAGTAATTATAATAATGTAGCATGTTACACAAATTCAGTGGTGGGATAGAAAGATTTGCTTTGAAGTCCTTGGCAACCTCCCATGTCTTCTGAGTTGCTCTGACATCACAAAATGCATCCTTTCCTGATGTCATGGATCTCAAGGAATCCTTGGAGGAATTGCAACAGTGTTCTGTAAAGTGGATATCCTCATATGGAACCTCTGCCCATTAAAAAGACAACAAAGAAACCCCAAATCCAAACAACAACAAAATAACATTAAGCTCAAGAGACTTCTGCATGTTTCTTTATTCCTAAGAGATACTATGAAAACTGTGCCAAAAATAGACTGGTAAAGGAGTGCCCTGCTTTATAGCATGGTTGTGGGTTAGTGGTGGTTTTCTGTAACCGTTACACGGTTATGTAATTTGGGATGTCAGAACAGATCAGCATAAATTTGGAAGTGAAGGAGAGCATAAAAAGAGAACAAAGAAGCTTGTATCCAGTTTCTAGCATGGTAAGTACATTAGCACATCCTTCTGAAATCAAATGAGATTGGCCTACTTTTTGAGTTAGGTAGCTGGCTTTGGGCTTTGGCTGAATGCGGAACCAGAACCAAACTAATGAAGCTTGGCCTCTGAAGCTGATGTGGTGTCTCTGCTGCTGCTGTACAGCTGTGTTGAGAGATGCTGAATGAGAAATGAGAGAGAGCAGTGGTTTCCAGTATTCCTGTGGGATCCCTGCATGACTTGCCAAAGGCTTCATAACTTGTACATCCCTGTATTCCAGCTCATTTCTGTACTTAAAGGCACTTTGAGGATTCATTTATTAATTAGTGCAGCAGCGGGCCCTTACAAGTTTAGCAGTGAGGAGCATAAAGACAAATCATGTGTATCAAAGTTTATAGCTGATGAAACAGGAATTTTGGTTTTATTTCTGGATTACAGAAATCTGTTATATGCAACTCCTTACAGTAATGCCACATGCTGCTGTGTAGTCTTTTCAGTGATGATCTTCAGCCTAGATCCTTGGCTTGCTCTTTGCTTTAATCTGCACATTCTTTTAAGGACTCTTGAATTGTTCTGGAGTGGCTTTTTCTTATTGTACTTATAGAATATTTTGTTTCTTCCTCTCCATTCTATATTTTCATTTTATTTGTTTTTAATGCCTGTAAAAGCATAAAAGCCACCAGACAAATTCTGAGCTGACTGGTGACACAAATGAGTAGTTTAATAGTCCTGGCCTCCTTTTGGTTCCATTTTTAGTAATTGCATCATGGCTAAAATCAGCCTTCATTTGGACTGTATTTATATGTGCTTTATAAAGTTTTTTTTCACTCTGACATACAGAAGTGTAGAAATTGTTTTTGTAAGTGGAGCTGGATGGACTCAGTTTTGCAGTCTGTCTTTGGAAGTGTCTTTGCAAAGCTGACTGAAAAGAGGCATGGACATAAAGAATCTGAGAACAGGGTATTTAGATGGAATTTCTTCATGGAATCATTCTGAGAATGTATGATGTACAAATTCAGGTAATTATTAGGGAAGTTGCTTTACTGCTTTAGTTTGACAGCATCTTTGTTAATATACTGGAAGAAGAGGGATGATATTTCAGTTGGCAAGGTTGAGAGGAAAAGGGAATGATGGCAATTTTAGCAAAGGTATCAGAAGTCACCTTAGGTGGGTTGCTAGAAATACATAATGTAGCTGACGCAGCTGTACTTCCTTCTCTTTTATGTTGTTTATTGAAAACATGTTGATTAGCATCTTGAAATTTTGTGTGTGCCTTTTTATGGGACATGAACATTTGCAACTGAAATTAGACTTATTTAACACAGTGCAGACAGTGCTAGTAGGCTTTTTAAAATTGTTTTGGGTTTAGAAGTACATTTGCTACTTTTTAACATCCCACTGTTGCTTAATCATTACATGATTCTTGCATGTCCATTTTTCTGGTTACTCTTGAAAATTAATAAGAGTTTTCAATACCCATTTTCTCAACGTATTTTACCAATTCCTGATTTATTCTTAAAATTTTAAGCCTCATCTAGCGTGAATAAGTTACTTTATTCTGAGATGAATAATTAATTACTAATTAAATGAAATTTGTTTAAAAGCTGTACTTGTGCAAAATTTAAACACAATACAGAATGAAGAAAATGTTTTCATTAAGAAGATCTAGATTATTTTAATTCTTACAAAAGTTTAATTTTATGTCATCTTGTGAAGTTTGGTAGGACTCTAATGGAAAAACTGTAAGAATACTCTGTCAGGTTCTAAGGCATGATTACCATTTAAAAAGATTTTCAAGCTTACTATTGATCCAAATGTAAAGCTAAAACTGGAATTTATACTTTGTATTATGAGTTGACAGAGTGAAAGTAGGATATTTTTTCAGGCCAAGAATATAATACTCTGAATCATTGGCCTCTAAGAATGTGGTTTTCTAATTTTGGCATATTTGCATGGCCATTGCTGCAAAATGGTTATCTACAAAGAGTCAGAACTAATTAAGACATTAAATATTAAAGAACTAATAGTAATATTACATTCTCTCAATTAGTCACATAATCTGGCCTCATTATTTTAATTATTTTCATGAAAGAAAATTCTTCAGAAAAAATAATACTTCAGATAAAATGTTTTCAAAAGCATAAAAGTTTTTAAGAATTGCAGCTTCACATAGATGTAATGAATTTAAATGTGGATTGGGGCTTAAGCTTCAGATCGTCTGACAGTATTTGCTAGTTTCGACCACCAGTCACTAGAATTTGCTGTATTACTTTGGTTGGTTTATTCTGGCTAGTGACTGTGGAACTTGAGTATTTTTCTGTATTTAGAAAACAACTTGAAGATGGAAGGATCTTTTAAAATTGTAACCAAAAGTTAAATCACTTTTTTTACCACTAGGGAAAGTCTTGAATTGCTGCTTCATGTTAGTAGCATCACAGCGAAGTAAAAAAGGCTTTCATAGTATAGAGTCTGTCTTCATAAATCAAAGCTGTTTACTCATATACAACATTTTCATCAAAGTTATGTAAAAACAGCTTAATCTTACCAGGCTTTGATGCTCATCCTGAATTGTGATATCTAAAAATGGAATGAAACTGAATTTCTTTCAGATTTGACCCATTGCTGTTTGCAGTTCTACAAAATAAACCAGATCAGCCCTAACAGATTCCTGGGTTTGACTCTTTCACTTGGATAAATTAAAACAACTACCAGTTAAAGTGCAGCTCTTTCTTAAAGTGAAGCTGTATTTAAAATTTTTGATGTTTATAGGTAACTTTTAGTAAGTAAGTATCTTTTTGCAAGTAAGTAACATTTTAGTAAGTAACTTTTAGACATGAAAACTGGTCTATGAAAATTTGTAGAATGTGTTTAGAAATAAGAAGCATCTCTGTGCTGTAGGAGTTGTTTGAATCAGTAGGTGAAAATGATAGGAGTTTAGCCAGAATGCCATGGATGGGATTTTGGGAACTCTCTCAGTTGCTCTAGGAAGTCTGAGTTGTCTTCCAGAAGGTGTCTTCTTCTCTGCTTGCTTGCTTCTAATGCCATGCCCCACCCTTGTCTCCTGGTTGACGCAGTATTTAGATGTGATAGAGCTGTGGATGTGTCATTGCTGCTTTTAGCAGTGGAAAAATGTGGATCTTGTAGTTCCTTGGAATTATGTTCTTTTAGCAAGATGATGCGAATTCTGTCCTTTGCTCTCCCACTTGTTTTGTTTGGTGACTATTTAGCTCTATCACTGTTTGGCAAAGTTGTACTTTACCACCTTTGTAATTTTCTTCAGTTTCAGTGCAGATTTCGCTGAATGGTTGCATGCCAGTTTTTATCTAGAGGAACACTATTATTAGTTATTCCTGTACCTAAATTCAGATAAGTCCAGAGTGTTACCTTTTGAGTATAAATCTGTCAGTTATGTGTTTTCAGTCTGTATTATTCAACTTATCATTTGATTTGCTGTATTACTGTATATCTCAACATGTTTTCCTGAGCTGTGGTTAAAGAGTTTTAAAATTCATGTGAACTCTTTACCCATTTAAATGTTTTACTTCACAATCTGCGTATTTATTTGTAGCTGTTCCTTCCATATTCAGAAACATGCACTTGTAAGTTGACAAATAAGGTGATAGTTGATATCATAAAGTGGATGGTGGTAAAAATTTACTGCGTGATTAAAGGTAGAATATTTTTGCTATTTGTTTTTAAACCTGGGCATTGTCTTTAATTTTGCAACTTTGAGAACCTTCTTTATCGTTGCATTGAAATACATTAATACTATGATATTTGGCAGAAATAATCAAATAAAGCTACTAAAACCCAGTTAACAGAAACTGTTCTCAAATACTTTCTTCACTGTCTAAATTGATGTTCACACTTCACTTTTAATTTGGCACTAACTTATTTCTCTGATGCCACTTTATATTGGTAAAATCAATATTGATCATTTAGCTGACAGTTTATATATTTGGTTATTTTAAAATGGCCTGAAACCAAAGTTGTTTTCTGTAAAAAACAATTATGGATTATCTTAACAGTATCCCTTGTCTATTGGGAGCTGTTGCTGTCTTCTTATTTTACCTTACTTGTTTAGACACTTTTGAGAGGTACTGTGCAGATTACTTAATAAACTAAATCCTGTAATTCAATAATCTTCAAGATTTTCAGTGTTCATGTAATAATTGATTTTATTTCTTGGCTTAATGTGGTTTTTGTTCCACTCCTGTCATGTGTAATTGGCTGTCCAATGATAAGCTTTTTGCCTTTTGAGCTTTAACTGGGATTTTCTTTTTCTAATCCTCCCTGCCCCAAATCAAACAAAAAGCCTCACCTCAAAACAAATACCACAATCCCAAACTACAAAACTGTCTGCACTGATTTTAGTAGAAATTAACAATGGGTTATGTGTTTGTTTTATGTACTAACAAATACTGGATGTTTGGCCATCATTCTGCTTCTGATTTTTTCCATAGCACCAAATTGGGCTTCATTATTACGGGTGCTAGATAAATAAAACAGGTAATTAAATCAGAAGTTACCTTCACAAAAAAACGGAACATACTGATCTATTTGAAATAGAGGCAGGGTGACTTTTCTAGTAGGAATAATTTTTAATCCTTTATTTTGAAATTGCTAGTTAGTTTGAGACGAAATTGCTGAAGTCATGGGGGAACAGTCTGTGCAGCTGTGGCAAAGCTTTCTCAGTGTCAAGTCCGTTATCCAACTTGTAATGTAATGTTTATGGAAAGCCTTTTGCAAAATGTTGTATGAATTTGTAGACCAGCTGCTCATATGGAAAGTTTGCTTCTAACACTTCAGACATAAGCTAAAAACACGTCTAAATTTGTTCATGCAGACAGCTTCCAGTATTCTTTGTTCTCTTCAGCAAGCTGTATGTACCTTAAAAATACCCCCTGTACTAGTAGGCCTGTCTAGTAAGTATTTTCTACCAAATAAATCCCTTCTCATTTGAAATAAATATTTAATTTATTATTGTTTTTTAAACAGACACCAAATCCTTCTGCAAGTGAGTTTATTCCTAAAGGAGGATCAACCTCCAGGATGAGTAATGTATCCCAGTCAAGCATGTCTGCCTTCTCTCAAGCCTTGTTCTCTCACCCCTCCATGGGAAGTCCTGCTACTGCTGGGTTAGCACCAGGTAAGTTGAGAGTAATGATTTCTAGTGCAGAGGTTTGTTTTGTCAAATGTAACCCTATATATAGTTATCAGATTTATCAGGTATAAATGTAGATACCTCCTACTTCAGCTCTTAATTTTAAGGCCATCATTAAAAAGCAGAGGAACTTTGGGTTTATATTCCAGTAGTATGGAAATCACACTGCAGGCTGTGAAATCTGCTCATCCACAGCAGCACTGAAATTAATAACTTACTCTGCCCTTTTTGGGGAAAAGGGTTGCGGAGTTATAACATACTGTGGTAAGTCCTAACTGGTTCTTGCCAGAGCAGTACCTGAAGAGGATTTAAACTACCCATAGTCTAGAAATGCAATATAGTTTACAATGCATATGATCTTGGTTTACTGCACACCAATGTGCTCTTTTTATTTGTTTCTAGACTGTGTGATGTAGAAGTATTTTTTTATTATTAATGAGGACATAAAAATCTGGATTAAAAACACAAAGTAGAAGATAAGCTAATTCTATAATACTGTGCCTTACAAAATAGTGTTAATTTTTATTGTATCTGTCACATGTAATCTCACTTTTAAGACTTCGAATTTATAGTTATTTCCCAGGTTTAAAACTCTTACTGAAATGTGTTCCATGCAGTCATGTAATTGAGTGACAGATTTTTTTTTTTTACACATTTGAAAAGTTCAATCCCTTCATGCATCTTTTAGTCCTCTTATCATAAGATGTTAACTTAATTCTAATAATGTTGTTTAAATAAAATTAAAGTATTTTAGTATATTTTGTTTAAATAAAAGTAAAGTATTTTTAGTATATAGCCATCAGCAAATCTGGATATTTACACTGCAGATTCTTTAATGAGTTTCTCTATATACTTAAACCTCCAGCAGTCTCTTGTGGCTACCAAGAGGCATTAGGTAATTGCCAAATGGCAGATGGGCAAATGCTATAAATTATTTTTTTAAACATATCTTGGCAATTACTATTTATTAAAATGAACTTCACTCTTTTCTTGATGCCAGTGTCAATGTGAAAGAAGCCAGAATTTAGCTTGCATGTGAAAACATAGCAGAGCAGGCTAGGAAAGTGATTGATACTTCTGCTGACCAAATAAATGAACATTTTGTGGTACTGTCTGCTTGATCCTATATTGTGCTGTACCGTCTTATTGGAAAACTGTTGTGTTTATATGCCTCTCAGCCTTGTCACCTGGATTGAAAAGTGTATAAAGGATTAAATAGAATACAGTAAAATGATCTACTTTTGGAAAGTGTCCAGTGGGGTCTCAGAGGGATCCTTCACAGTCCCATTTCTTTACTATCTGTAAGTAATACTTGAAAGGATAAGTAACACTGATGAAAGAGGTTCACACAACCATTTCAGGTCCTAGAAATAAATATAGATACCAATGCTGCATACTTTCTAGCCTCCAATACTATTGTTTGTTTATGGACAAGAGGGATGGGGGAGTGTTCATAAGAGCTAAGTTCAGGCAGAGTTGGCTTTTTTCCTTGCTCTTCCTGCACAACTAAAATGAAAATATAGTTCAAAGTAGGGACCTTGGTTGGATTCTCTGCATTTTTCTAGAAGCTTTTCTTCTCTCACTGAGTGCAGAATTCTCTGAACCTAAGTGTCCTATGTAAATACTGCTCACAGACATTTATTTTTATTTAAATGCCAACATTAAAGCTGTCAACAGGATCCATCCAGAAAAATTCCTGTTAGCTCAAGGTCAGTTAGGAGGTGCTCTTTCTAAAAAATTAGGCTCTTAAATAAGAAAGCTATATCTTTGTGTGGGGAAACTTCACCACTTAGATCATACTGGGTAACAGAATAAAAAAATACTGAAATACATTCTGACGTTGCCATGAAAAAATGGATGAGAGATGTTAGGTTTCAATAAGTGAAAATAAATTCAAATAAAAGCTGTGTAAGGAGTTTATAAGAATTTTCCTTTGAATAAAGATAAATCTCCTTCTAGTTGAAGGGTGCATACTCTCCAGTAGAATAACTTTGCAGATTTAAGTATTTATGTGAGATTAAGATTGCTTATTGTAATTTACAGGGTACTGGAGGAAATCAAAATTTCATGAGAAATAAGGAAATGTAGTAGGAGTATTTAAGTCTTCCATAGTTTTATTCACCCATAACAAAGTAGGTAAATTATGAAAACAGTCCTTTGATTTCCTTCTTGATGATGAAAAAAAATGTAAGTTCTTTCACATATCTAATTTCTGAGATTTCTCTAAAGGTACGTGCAAATCAAAACCACTTTTGACATCTAGTATTTCTTGTCCATATTTGTTCTGCCTGTCTTGTTAACCATACTGCAGAAATACTGAAAAATATGACAGGGGAAGTCTAAAATACTTAGTGGGTAACTTGTTGGATCCATGCCTGGCGTATTGATTAGGATGTAGCATGGAAGAAGGTTACTCCTGCATTCACATGTTTACTTATGTAAGTGCCTTCTAGGGTAATCTCAACACAGAGTCATGTTCATCTTGGTGGCCTTTAATAGAGTATGGAAATAGAGTGGTATGAAGTGCAGCTTACATAAGTGGTGGGAGAAAATTGTTTCACTGAAGAGTTGTAAACAGATCTCATTAACCATTTACAAACTCTTTTTCCATAAGCTCCCCTGAATACTACCTTATTGCTCCTCCCTTTCCTTGCTAGCAGACACACCCCATTTGTCGTTTTGTGGGAAATCTAGTAAGAAGTTGACAATCTTCAAATAGCACTTTTGCTTACAAGTTTGTCTTACCCAGTCCTGCATAGCTGTATTAGAGTATTAATTTCATTAAAATATGCAACAGAGTGTATGAAAGAGATTAATGAATGTCATCGAAGTGATAAGACATCATTGCTGTGTTGAACTTGAGAGAGAACATATGTATAGCCCCCAGTATTCAAAAATGTTTTGGTTATGCCTAAAGAATGATGCCTTTGTCACATCAAATGGAAATGATAGCAAATTGCTGTTGCTTTTATATTTAGTCCAAGTCAGGTTCTGAGCTATGCAGAATATAGGAGATCCCATTTCTGCTGCCAATCTGAACCTGCAGGCTTAGGAGCCAGGAGGGTGAAGGTGTTTGCTTGTGTCTGGTTGACATATCTCCATTTGTGATGAGCTGCAGGAATGTAGTTTTCAGAGCCCACAGCCCCAGCTGGAGATGGAGCACTTTCTGCTGAGGTGGTTTGTGTGGCTGAAGGCACCAAGAGCTTGTTCCAGCCTTCTGGATTAAATATGATGCAGAGGAAGTTCTGCAGCCATTCCAGAATAATGTAAGAACAGAAGATGGCAAAGAGACTCTACAATTGTCTTTTTTTCCCAATTGAGACTGAAGAGGAAGAATTGATGATTCTAATTATTTAGGGAATGAAGCAGATTTAATTAACTTAAAAATACACAACTGCAATGCTAATGACCTGATAGAGAGCTTACAATAACAAGAAATAGTTAATGAACTTAAGGATGCTACTTTAAGTTCTTGAAATAATCTGGTATTATAATTTACTTTGCTTTGTCATTCTTCAAAATTTACCTCATAGTCTGGGGTATCTCTAAAGTTCAGAACATTAAAGTGATAAAATGTTAAATGTTTAATTTTTCACGTCTGAATGTGTTACAAGCATTAGAGGCATAGGGATATGGTTGTAAACTAGTAAAATTGTAGGCAAAACTTGAAGGTTTTTTTAAACCTTTAATGTTGTAGGCCAGCTGATTTGCATACACCTGAGCTTAATGAAATCCTACTTCATTAAGTTGTGAATTCTCATTAAATCAAAAAGTTGTAGGTACTGAGTTGTTAAGAAATCATGCTTAATGCCCTTTGATCCTGATTATCTGTGTGAATATTAGCTAGCTTTTAATTCAAATACATTGTGTGCTACAAAGCTTTATTAGAAACATTAATCTCATAAAATGTCTTTGGGCATTGTCTTAAATGAGTGTCAAAGTCTGCCATTTCCCTTTCCTCAGTCACAATGAAACTTCAAAAATAAAAAACAAAGCAATAAATGAAAAGATGAGAATAAAGAAGGATATGTAAGTATGATCTCTCTCTTTACAGAATAAGAAGGCATCAGGAGCTGCAGGTGTGTGTAGGTAGCCTGCACATTCACTGTGAATGTTGGGAAAAGATTTTCAAATCCCACAATCATTTCCATGTTGGTGTGACAACACCATGACAGCTGCATACCGTGACACCTCTTTTTAGATAGAAAAATGAAAGAAGCCCTTTCCCCTTGCAGTTCATTTTTTAAGATTGTGTTTGACTTCTTCATGAATTATATTAAGATTCCCCAAGACAAGGAGTGGAGAGGGACTATTTGAAACAGGCTTTTTGATGTCTGTCATAGTATTCCTGTTGGCATTTGAATTTCAATATAGGAGAATCTTGAACCCTCTCATAGGGAAAGCTTAATATTATTTGTGAGTGAGATATGTATATATATGTGTTTGTATATATATATATATGTATGCAAATCATAAGTAGATTTTTTAAAGCTCATTTTTTCTTAGGCCTATAAATAAATAAGCATTTATATAAACTGTGCTATTAAAACCAGCCTAATTCTGTGAGCTCTGGTTCCATTGTCACTATTGTGTGTTTAGTAACATCTTTTTTCTTGAGTATCAGTCAGTAGGAATATGTAATCACTTGTTAATAAAACGATTTTTCTTTTATTTTCCTCTAATTCCATTTGTTATGATTAAATATTATTAGTAGTATGCTTTTAATTGATTGAAACACTAATGAAGTTAGTGATATCTGCTTGAGTTTGTGCACTCTATTAGCTGCCTGAAGTACTTAAATATGCATAGTTTCACTGTATTAAGTTTTCCTTTTTTTTTTTTTTTTTGTTGTTATTATGCTGGGTTTTCAATAGTTATTTAGATTGTGCAGAATGTAATGCAAGTCTCTCAGAAGAATCTGTCACCTTCAATATTTGTTGTCTCTACCTGTCCATACCCACCACGGCAGTAGGAGCAAAATTCTTGGAGCATGTGTAGTATGTTCTAGTAGAATAAAACCAGACTGTAGTCACTTCTTTCATCTCCTGAACTCACTGTGCATATTGGCAAATGAGGAGGCCATATGTTCTACCTGCCAGATGATTTTCACTGAACTCTCAATGTCCTTTCAAAATGAGACCTAATTACATTGGAAGGCAATCTAAAAGGATTTTTGTGATACTGTGATCCTTTTCTTTCAGTCTTGCATTAATACCTGTGCAAAGACATTAAGGATTTAGGTAACTGTTCTTTAGCAGGAATGATTTTTCTAAAAAAGTAAGTCTTAAAGAAAAAAGTAAGTCTTAAAGTGGAAATTGTTTGAAATTGTATCTGTAAAAGTCACTAGAGATCTTTTTTCTTCTGGGAAACTTGTAGTAGAAGGTCACAGTATAATTTTAGAAAGTTGTAAGTCTTCACTTTTCTGTAATGCATTACTTACTGTTTTGTACCTATAGTGTTTATTTGAAAGCAGTGAGGTCTTATATTCCATCAGTATATATGAACGCTGCTGAGTTCTTATTTCATGATCCCTACACTTGGCTGTTTTATTGAGTTACTCTTGAAGCCATTTATTCCTGTCTGGGTTGGGATGATGTGCTTGTGAGGACTTCAGTGAATACTGCTTTATTGAAATAGAGTGAAAAAGACATGTCAGTAACTTTCCGTAGATGAAGAGAATTCTTAGTTATCATAAACTAACTGAAGTTGCTTCAGTTTAATGGCCATTTTAGTTATCCTTCAGCTTTTAATACTAATACATTGTTTCCTTTAAAACTGCTCTTTTCCTCCAGTGGATTAAGAATGCATTTGTGTTTTAGTCTTTTGTTAAAAATGTAACGATCTTTACAGAGCTGTTGAAATATTGAAGTATTACTCAGTCACTCAAGGTGATTTGTACCTTAATGAAAACTTACTTTCTTTTGTAGCATAAATTGGTGCTATCAAAATATGTAACATTTTGCAGTCATACAGTTAGTCTCCTAAAAATCATCTGTCCAGAAATTGTTACCATTAGCAGTGCCTATTATAATTAATTTTTTAACTTAGTACACTGGTCAGCAATATTCTACAAAATTGCTTATCTACAGGATGTGTGTACGCACATGTACATGTATTAATACGATGAAAAGTTCTAGCCTAAAAAAGTGCAGACTTTTTTCTTTCATATTCTTAATATTTTACAGTTTTATAAAAGGAGTAAATTAATTAAAAGACACAGTTAAAAACAGAGGCATATGGTTTTACCACAGTTACAGTTTAAAAATCTTGTTCATTTTGTTGGAACTGTTACCTTTTGAGGAACAAAAGAGAATTGTGCTGAATTAATAAACATGGTTTTTGAGATGTCAAAGAAGTAAATGAAAGTTTACAAATATTCTTTTAATATCATTAGGATAATATAGCTTCAAAGTAATTTTTCCCAAGGTAGTGCTTACTTGTTAATACTGAAACTTACTTGCTTTTATCTTTTGTTTTAAAAAAGAAAAAAATTAAATGTAGGAGGGATGAGATTACTTGAGGGACACGATACGAGTGTGAAATCACTCCTACACATTACTGATGATGCATTTTGAGAACTTTGCAGAGTAACTCATGATTGATAAATAAACTAGTTTATGTAACTAAAAAGTGTGTATGCAAAAAAATTCCTCTCACTTTCACTGGTTGGAGAGTTGCTTAAATTACTCTTGTTACTAGAGTTTACATAATTAATTTAATCAAATATCTGAGTAATAACTAACCATTCTTAATTAGAGAAGAATTCTCAGCTGTCAACAGAATGTTAAATGTATCTTCTATCCTTTCAAGGAAAAGATTTAGTATGACTAATACAATTCTGACTGTATAGAAGAGAAAGTACATCCCAGTCTGAACTGAGCAAAAATACCTTTCAAAGATGTTTTCCTTGATGTTAATCTGAACACCTGAATATGTCAGATCTTCTGCTAGTAACTCACTCTGCAAGGAGTTTTTTTTGAAGGGTTATCTCTTCCTCAGCAGCACCTTGGAATGTCTATTACATTTTACACCTAATTTTTACAAGTAATTTTTATAAGCAAGCACCTATTTTTTTAAGTAAGCAATTCTGAGAATTCTGCATGCAATAACTCTCAAAGTAATTAGACTGTTTGGTAAATAAAAAGTGTGTATGCAAAAGAGTTGCCCTTTTTTTTCTCATTGATGCACTTTGTTTAGAAGCAGAGTTTCTCAGGCATCAGTGGAGTTTCCCTATAATATTAAACGTGAACACCAGCAAATAAAATAATTTCAAATAAATTAGAAAATTCCAACAGGAATGTTTAATGGACTTCATATCATGAGATGTTATCTATTTTTACATATCAAATACATATTTTTGGAGGATGACTTTTGAATATAATAATTGCAGGAAAATAGGTAATTACTCCCCTGAAGTTATTAATGGTAGCATTTTGTGTATTATTAACACACTTATTTGTGTGCTGTACTCCTGGAGACAGTTATAGCTGTGGAGTTCTAATAAAAGGTACATGCATAATTAGGTGAAGTGAGTTACAGCTAAGCAAACTCCATTGACTGCTCATGTAACTGTTAAGTAAACACTCACGTAGTCATTAATATTTTATCTTTTTGCAGTTTAACGAACTAGCATTAGACACAGCATTATTTTGACTTGTCTTCCCTTTTCAGCTACTTATTTTTTTCATTTCAGTTCTTCATGTGTATATTTTACGTTCCAAAGCCCTATTTCTCTGCAATAAGCAAAGATTTTGGGGAAAAGATATCTGTTCAGTCATGGTCTTACTGTTTTATCTCTCAAGGATTTCTATATCTATATGAAGAGTTAAGTGTCTCACCTGCTCAGAATGTTGTTGGTAGTGAAGGCTGCTTTTCTGAAATTGCTAAATTTTTTTGATTACGGATTTGATCAAAAACGTCTTCTTGTGTTTCTTTAAGGAATGTCATTGTCAGCAGGATCTTCTCCTCTTCATTCTCCCAAAATAACTCCTCATACATCTCCTGCTCCTCGAAGAAGAAGTCATACTCCTAACCCAGCAAACTATATGGTGCCTACTAGTGCCTCTGCGTCTGTCGCTAACGCTGTCTCTCAGCCTCCATCTACTGGCCAGGTGATCCAGAAGGAAACAGTGGGTGGAACAACATACTTCTACACTGATACAACTCCAGCACCTCTCACAGGAATGGTATGTTGGCTTTCAATACACAACTGTCTGGAGTTTGTAAGTGCTGAATTGGTTGATACTACAGATGTTGTTTTTAATGCTATAAACCGCTTATTCTGTACGAAGATGAGTCATTTTAGTTGTTCTCCAAAAATCACTGAAATATAAGGACCAGAGAAATTTTTATATATTTCTACAGTTGTGTAGAGCTTTCTGGGGTTTTAACACAGCAATAGCAAGAAAGCATTCTATATGTCTCAGTGGATACATACATAATGAGAACACATCAAAAAGTCAGGTTTTTTTTTTTGACAGGTTAAATAGCTCTTATATTTACAGTGATGGGGAAAAGGCAGTTACAAAACTGTGAAAATAACTATGTACATACATATATACACATACACCTCCCTCTCCCTTGAAATCTTTAGAAGTGAATACAGCATAAAAAGATTGTAACATATCTGACAATATATTTGTATCTTGTACTGTACATGAGGATTTCATAGTTGGAACTGAAAGAGTGAGAAAACTCTTAATTTGCTTGATCCTTAAGGACTTCAAAAAGCTTCTTGAAATATTTTATTTTTAGGTTTTTCCTAACTACCACATCTACCATCCAGCTGCACCTCATGTTGCTTACATGCAGCCAAAAGCAAATGCACCTTCCTTCTTCATGGCAGATGAGCTCAGACAGGTAAGATGTTTGAGAGTTTAAAGGAAACTTTAATATCTTGGCAAACAATAGAAATTCGTTAATGGTAGAACAGAAGTAGACACTTGCAATATGTGCAGTCAGTTTTCCCTGTGGAGAATTTGAAAAATCAAATCTTGTAGTAGGTGGAGCACAACAGAAGGTGGGGGTGAGTTACAACATATATGACTGCAATCTAATCTGCATGCCATGATTTACTATTCAGCTCAGTACTATTACTGGTGTTTTTTTGGTGTGCATGGGTTTATTTTTGTAGTATTATTTTAAGCTGCAGTACTATTCAGTTTGAAAGTCTCCCACTGAAATGGAAGTGTATGCAGGTGTTAGCTGAAGAGCTCTTCTCAGGGTTCATCATCTCAGGGCTGGCTGTTATTAATTTCAGCTTTACTGTAGTAGGTGCTTTTGTCAGTGCCAGCTATAGCAAATATCTTCTGAAGCTCCTTCAAGAATTTAGGTACTTTATAATTCAAATTTTCAAGCTGTTGGTCTTCTGACCCTCTCAGCCCTACACACTTGCATTAATTCTCTATTTTAGTACAGGGAGCTAATACTTCAAAGACAGTATTTTCTTAAATTATAAAAAAAAAAAATTGGCTGAATTATAATGTTCAAAACTTAACTTAATTTTTCCTTCAGGAACTCATCAACAGACACTTAATAACTATGGCCCAGATTGATCAGGCTGATATTCCTGGTGAGTAAGTGTTTCTCAAAACTTTAAACAGTGATGATGTTTTTCTGCAACCATGTACATTCATCTATATTAACAACCTCTTGCAAAAACTGCCATCTGTTTTTATTTTTTCATGGAGCTTTAATTGTCAGCCTTGAGCCATGGTTAACCAAATGCAGTGTTTCAGAAATATGAATTATTATTTCTGTCTTCTGTTGTAATTTTCTTCTGTTTTGAAACTCCTTAATGGTTAGGAATAGTTCAAATTGCTGAGAAAGGAAAAATCACAGTTAAGCCTTGTGAAGAACAGTTTTTATTACTTTGTAGATATTAGATATATATATATATATATATATATATATATATAATGTTGATATATTTTTCAAATGTTGTATTTAAACTAGCAAAGCAGTTTGTTTCGAAGTGACTTGGCTGGTATATTAGGGAAGGCTTTGTGCTAGCTGTCAGGCAGAAGAACCATATACTATTTACTGTGACTTGGCTTTTGGGGAATTTATATTATTTAGCTTGATTTAAACGGTTTTTGCTTGCAGTATCTTATCAAATGTGTGTATAATATGATAATGATGCAGTTAAAAAAATGCAGTTTAGTGTTTTAATCCAGATGAAGTGCAAGGGTAATCTCTTAATCTGATTTACAAACCTTTAGCACTTCTCTCTCCCTGTTTTATAAACTAGTATATTAAAACCCAAAAGACTGATACTTGCTTTTTTTTCCTGATGAAAGTGTGGTTCTTACTATGGTAGGAAGTCTGCATGGAAATTGGTGCTTATTATTGAATTAGTGTAGGAAAAACACCAAAGAAATATCATTCCCAAGGGTGAATTTCTAAGGTAAATGAGAAAATGGCAGGTGGAATGGAAATGGCATCTATTCTGTTGATTTTACTCGGTGTAGTACTTTTTCTAAACACAATAATTTTAGGTCAGTGGGATCACTTCTAGGAACCTACCAGTATGTTGGTGTTAAAGCAAAAATAGCGAATTTTAACTTCACGTGCACCTAATAGATGATGGAGATAATTTATATTAGTGAAAGTCATTTTAATTTTCTCTGCTACTCAGTAATTTTCTCAAAGTCAGCTGAGGCCTGACGTGTTTCTGTGCATAAACCGATTCTAGCAGTTCCTGCGGAAGTGGACAGCTACCACAGTCTCTTTCCTTTGGAACCACTGCCACCGCCCAATCGGATACAGAAAACGAGCAACTTTGGGTACATTACATCGTGCTATAAAGCTGTAAATAGTAAAGATGACCTGCCGTATTGCCTCCGGAGGATACATGGTGAGAAAAATTGACTTGTCTCAGTAGCATCCCGAAGCACACCAATCATATTTTAGTGTCCGGTTGCTTCTCAGCAGTTTCAGAAATGCTAAAATAAAAATTTCTCATTCTAAACATTGTACTTCAAACCATGGGTTTCATTTTTTTTCCTAGGTTTCCGTCTTGTTAACACAAAGTGCATGGTATTGGTTGACATGTGGAAAAAGATTCAGCACTCAAATATCGTAACTTTGCGTGAAGTGTTTACCACTAAAGCTTTTGGAGAACATTGTAAGTTTTTCTTTTTTCTTTCCCACTGCACCTCCCCCCCACTCCCCCAAGCTGATACGTTGATACTTTTTTCAAATGCACTTGAGTTAGTAAATATCACCTGTTTCTGTTTTTAAGCTTTAGTGTTTGCCTATGATTTTCATGCTGGAGGAGAGACTATGATGAGCAGACACTTCAATGACCCTAGTGCTGATTCCTATTTCACAAAACGGAAATGGGGTAAGGAAACCACACTATGATACAATACTTCTATACACTGTTTCTGCAGTAAACATCTGGTCTCAAATAGTTGTTCAGCTTAATTTTTTTGGCTAATCAGTTCTGTCTGCCATAAGCTGATTGATGTGAGAGAGTTTTTCTTCACCTCCTGTTTGTAAATTTTTTTAAAATGATCAAACAAGTATAAAATTGATGTCAGCATGTAAGGGAATCACAACTCTTTAAAAGAAAAATAAGTTGGAAAAAAACTGGGAGCCAGGAGCTCTGGTGTCCTTACTGCAGGTCTGTCACCAGGTAACACCTAACATTTAATAGCATTAGTTCCAAAAAATTCAAAAGATATGCTGTGCCAATTTGATCTTGCTGTTTAGGTGTCCTACTCATCTGTTTTTTTCCTCACTATGTATTACAAGAAATAATTAGACTATTTTATTTGATTATTTGAAATGGGAAGTACTAGTTAAGACAAGAAATGGATTGAAAAATCGCTGTACCACATTCTTTTCAGACGCCAGCTTCACATCTTAGGTCTGAATTATTTTTTAATGATGTTTATACATTGCTTCAATTGAGTCACTAAAACTGCATCAACATTCTTAAATTAAATCTGTCACAGGATGGTCTGTGGCTCAGCAAGTAGCCCAGTAGAGCTCATATGCTTGTGGCTAAAGCCTTTTCCTCTCCAAATCAGTGTGCTGTCAATCATTCTTCCTGTTAGGACCAGTTTGTGACCCCTGCAGTCTTACAAACTGCAGTCAGGTATTTGCAACACAAATAGTGCCATGCTGAGGAAGAGATGTGGTCACTGCTAAATAGAATCACAGAAAGTCTTAAGGTAGAAAAATACCATGCAGAGCTTTTTTGGACCAACTTCTTGCTTGTTGCAGGACCAGCCCTGAAATCAGATCAGGCACTAAAGATGACCAGAGGACTGTGACATGGTCTGTTTTACAATTTTTTAATTAGAGAAGATCTTCCCTAAATGTCTTTAGGCTGCCAGTGTATGAAGGGAAACAGAAGCTAAGTTTTTTTTCTTTCTTGTGCCTTTTGAAATTAGAGGTTTTAGCTGTGAATTCAAACTGTTTCAAAGGTTGACATCTAGAACTTCACTTGGCTATCCTTTACATTAGAGTACATTGGTTTGGTAGTGTGTGAATATGTTCAAAGGCTTGAAGAAAACCTTATATACATTCAAAGACTTGTAGATACCTTATATAATGCATAATTCTCACTGACTTTGGACTGAGCTGACCATTATAAGTGGAGATGGAACTTGATTTCCACCACTGATTTTGGTGGTAGTATCTCAGATGGAGGAAACCCCAGTTTGATTGTGTCATATCCTGTGTCAAATCAGAGTGCAATTACAGATTCAATGAGGCTGATGTGAAACTAATTTCGTGAGATAAAACTGGAAGATCTGCTGCTTGGTTAATGACTGTTACGTGCAGGACTAGACTCCTGAGCGTTTCCCAGTCATGGTTTTCAATTTCTATGTGAATCAGTCCTTGTTATGCTTTTGTATCTCTCTAGAGAATCATAGTAGAATGATGTCTGTTTTAGATAAAATAATAAAGTTATAATAAAATTCTTGGGAACACATTCTTTTGTCACACTGGAAAATAATTAAGTTATGGTCCTATAAAGAGCAGTCATGTCTCATTAATCTGTCAAAGTTCTTTAAAGGAAGATCCAGTAGATAAGACCTTTGAGTTTTCAATGAAGTCCAATGGAGTCTTTTAAAGAACCTAAGTAGTCATATGGCAGAGAAGATTCTCAGGTTAATGCCTGGTTGGAATATTGGAAACAGAAAGAGAGAACAGTGAAGATCACTGACAGGTCTCACAAGATGATGTCCTGGGAGTTGTATTTCTTAACACATTCGCTTGTTTGCTCTGAAGATAAATGGTCTGTCAAAGTTTTCTGGTATTACCAAATTATTTGGATTGTTAAAAACAAAGGCCAATTGTGATTGATTGCAGAAGGATCTTACAAGACAGGCATTCCAACTGATAATATAGAAGGTGATGTAATGTAAACCAGTGTGATCAAAGGAAAAATGTAACTAGCTTTGAACATGAAGCAATGGCCTCTGTTGTGACTGTTGCAACTCAGTAACAGGTCTGGGACCACAGTTAAGTAGATTGAAGGTAGTACTGTCCTCTTGCTGAATAGCTAGCTGTAAATAGGTTTATGTAGCTTATTAAGAAAAGGGCAGTGAAATGGTAGACATTGTATTCAAGATGTGTGTGCCTGATAGACTCCTATCTGTAGCTGTGTTCCTTCTCATGCATTTTGAAGGGTGTAGAAGAGCAGTGAAGAAGTTGATATGAGGTGACAGGGATGATCAAAGGTGTGGAACAGCTGGATGAAGAACAGCAAAGTGGAATAATGCTTTTCATGCTTTTAAAGATGGAAAGGAATATAACGGGGTTAAACATGACTGGCGTATGGTCTGAAAAATCATCTGGAATAATGAAGAAATGAATAAAATTTCTTCCAGACTTCAACTAAGGCCTTACCAATGAAACTAGACAGGTAGCAAATTCAAAACCTGTGTAACAATAATTAAGCCGTGGAACTTTCACAGACTATTGTGGACATTTGCCTAGGTTCAAGGGGGAAGTGGGCTTACTCATGCAGGAGAAATGTTTGGGGACTGCATGGGCATGATATTTACTTCTGGGCTGCAAATCACTGGGGGCTAATAGAACATTCTGCTTGTTTATGTTTATACACTTCAGTATTCATGGCAAGCTGATTTTAGTGTATGTCTTTTTGAAACAGGCTCATGGGCTATCTGGACCCTTTGTTTCGCCTGCTTCAGCTTCCTTTTATAGGCAGGAATAATCTGGGAAGTTGGAAATAAGACATCAATGTCTGTTCAAACCAAAGTATTAATTAAAATGAGCAAAAAGTTGCAACAGAACTTACAGGGATACGTAGGGAAGATAACTGTCTCCTGACTGTGGCACTTACTACCTGCTCTTGCAATATTTTCAGTAGACAAATTAGGGGAATTCCCAAATTTTGCCAAATCTTTCTGCATATCTTTGCGTTGCTTTGGCCTTTTTTTTTTTTTTTTTTGATAACTGCTGCTCTCTAATCTAGTCTTCAGTAGAAGGAGCAATTTAAGAGAGAAAAATAAGATTGCATACCTATAACTTGATTTCTCAGAATTGCCTGCCTTCATGGATCCTTTCTCCATCCCCTCACAGAGTTTCTTGGCCGTCTGCCTGCCTAGAGGAGACTCCCAAGAGAAGCAGGGGAATGGATGGAAGTTGGGTACTCTACAGCATGAGGCCCAGATTAGTACAATTGCTTATAAAGGTTTTAGGAGGCACAACACTGTGAACCTGATCAGTGAACTCAGAGAATTTGATTTCAGGTATGCAACCTTATTTATGTTGAACACTTCAGTTGGCAACATGAGACCTTGATAGTTAAAAGATGAGGATTATGGTTTACATGGCTGTCTTGCATGTCACTGGTGTCAATGTGGTCAGTCTGGGTGTTTTCTTCTTGCCATGTTATTTACAGACCCTGTTACAGGACTACCTTGCTAGAGATTTGGTGTGGGGGAGAAAAATAACAGCTTACATTTATTTTTATACTGTAAACTAATGTCTCTGACTTCTGAATGCAGTAGAATTTGTTGCTTGTGTTCTTTATTCAATGATACCTCCTCTTCCTTCAGATGGTACTGTGTGATAATCTAACATTGTTCTGTCATATTTTACTGAATTTGCACGGTTTAAAATCAGGAATCTGAATTTTCAGTTAATTGCTACTCAGAGTACATTTATTTGAAAAGTTTGTTTTTATATTCCTCTGTTTCCTCAAAACACTTCTTCATACTCTAAACATTAGATTAGTTGTTCTGGAACTTTTTGGTATTCTTCCACCTTTCTTATATTTCTTAGCTTCAGATTATGACACGTATTAGTGCACTTGTCTCTGCCAAAATTATGTTCTCTTTGCATTAGCAAGTTAACCCAAAAGTACTGAGATGTTGCTCTTAACAGTCCAATAATTGAATGGTAAACTAAATTCTGAATGTATGTACTTTAAAACTTAACAGCCAGAAAATCCTGGCAACTTTTGACAGCTGCCAGGAAAGTTTGTCCTGGTGAGTTTTTGTGGTTGGCAGAGATAAGCCTGCCTTTGTTATGTCTTTTGGTCTGCTTTTAAACACTCTGAGTAATTAAATGTTGGCATACATGCTGTTAGCAGGAGTTTTCAGCAGTACAGTCTCTGTTTTTCAGCAAACAAATACTTTCTGATCAAGATAAGCATGGTCTGGGAAACTTGCTTTGCTTTTGACACACTGATAGTAGTATGTCATGCACAAAAATGGGCTTCACTGCTGACTTCACGGTTTTTGCATCCCCACGTGCTGAATGTTTTTTTTATAAAATACCCCTTCTATTGAAAAAGAAATAAGTTGTGTGATGACTAGATGAATAGTGTGTGATGAGCACCAAGAATATATGAATATTGAAAGTCAGCATGATGTTTTTGAAGACAAAATATGTGACTAATAATTATCCTAAAATACCTTTGCCAAGAGCTGCAACTTTTTCAAAGTAAATTTGAGTTTTCAGTAGCTTTGGAATTTTTACAAAAAATACTTCTGTGTTCTAGTAGATCAGAAACTTTCTGTATATTCAAAACTGAGAAATGTAAAACCAAACCCCAAGTTTCCCTGAAGGAGAGATGAAGGCTACTGCATTTGTCTTGTTTTTAGTACTTTAACTTAGGAATAGCAAATAAACCCTGAACGATTCACAGTTTTAAATGTAGAAGACTGGTTTACAAGCCTGGGAGGTTCAATTTAGTAAACAGCTGAATCTTTCATTGGGTATTTTTTTTTCTTCATAACTGTGTGAGAATTGCTGTTTCTTGGCATGCTTTCAGTGTTCCTGATGATGTCAAACAGGTCCTACTGCTTGTGTTCCCAGGTCTTACTTCCCACCCCAGGACTATTCCTGGATTCACACTTGCTCTGGAGAACAGAATTTCGTTTGAATGCTTTTTTAACACACAAAAACTTAATATACACATCCACACTGTTACAGAGGGTAACTTTTTTGTTCTGTTGTCAACAGCATACCACAGAACTAAAAAATAAGTGTCAGCATTTTTATTTATTTATGTTTGTCCCAACGTGGAAGGAAAAATAATGGATAACCTGTGTTTTTGAAATGACAGGTTTTTAATTTTTAATCTTTTCCATTAGTGGCTGTGTTCTACATCACAGAGATGAAATTATTGGGAGAGGTGAATCTGCCATGCAGTATGTGGGAAGAACACACTCTGAAATTTTGTTTGTTGTAGCCATAGATTCAGCCTGTGGTGGGAAGCCTTTGCAAATCAACCATGGAATCTCTTAAAAAAACCACTTTTTCAAGTAATATTCTGATAATTTGGTTAATGTTTACTCATATTCTTATGTTTTTCCTTGTGTTCAGCACTGTTTGGAAAGCTTTCCAACTGTGTATTTTTCCTGAAGAGCAAGCTTTTGGGTCTCATCTCCTTGGGTCCTTGCTCAAGTGCTGTTTTGTTTGTGGCAGGTGTGATGGGCCTCTTGAGACATACATTATGGTCAGCATTGCAGCCAACTGAACTGCTTTTAATTGTGCTTCTTTTGAGCTGATAGATATGTAAGAGGGCATTTCAAAGCTAATTCTTCCCATGTTTTAGATTGTATGTTTAGTGTATGTCAATGTGGGGTGCCACCAACAGTTGGGAAAGCAGCAGCCTAGATTTGGCTGTAGCCTCAAGTAAGTTTTTCCAGTAGTAAAATAATGTTGCTTGAGATTTTCTGATAGATGAGGAGAAGCTGTGTCAAACTCTGGTCTTTCCGTATATATTGGATATTCTCTTGGTTGCATTGCCTTAATTTGAAGATCAAAGGGCAGATGCTGTTATGCATGCACAAAAATAACTGCCAAGTTTTCAGCTTCTCTCTCTTTGGGATATTATAGCAACATTTCTATTCTGGACTTACTTCGTACAGGTATAACTGTCTTACAGTATCCATGCACATACCTTACTACTAAACTTACTACTCGTGTTGATGTTCACCAGATATAAAGTGCCTTCTACAGCAAGTAGTAAAGAGTCTCAACTAGAACAGGAGGTTGTATCTTCTCAGTCATTTTATATGATAATTTTTGTCATTCTGAAGAAGAGAGTTATGAGAGAAAAAGTTTCCTGCATGAGACTTGGAATGATGGTTTTTGTGGGAAGTGATTTGCATAAATATTCATTAGGGGGCCAGAAAAAACAAACAATATCTCATTATATTCAGCTTTCAGTAGACATGCCAAGTTTATTGCTTTTTAAAGGAGTCAGCATTTTGATCTCCGTAATCTAAACCAAAGTACCTTAAACCTGAAAAGCAAACTAAAATTTCAAAAATGGACAAAACAAAGCTCAAATGAAAGCTCGTAACATTCCCAGCCCATGACCCCAAAGTCAGTAAAATTTCCAAGTAAAAAGTTATCAGGAATGTGTTCCACTTTTTTTTCACTGTGCATATATTTTGTGTGTGTGTATGTGTGCAAGTATACACATACTTACTTTGATCAAATGCACAGATGTTGATATGGTCCTGTAGGAAAAAGGGGGATAAAAAAACCCCAACCTAAAAAAAACAACAAGAGCAAGAAACAAAACAACCCAAAAACCCCAAACAAACAAAAAAAAAACAACAACTAAAAAGAAATAAATGTTTAGAGAAGAGTGCAGTGCAGTCAGTTCACAGTGAAACCAATCAGATGCTTACTTGATTTTACTTAATACTGGTGATATTACTGGTCTCAAAATAAGCAAAATCAGTACTGAGGCAACCTCTTGAAATATCTCTGTGGTTTGTAAAATTGAGATGTACTGTCTTACTCTGGATGTATTTTCTTCTGCTTCAACTTTGTGCAAGGCAAACAATGCCAGCTTACCTGAATTACACACATCATACTTAAAATAACATTTGTTATCTATATCTTCTTTTTTTCATCTGTGACTCAGTATTACTCAAACTGTCTGTAATGCAGGATTTGAGTGTGTGTTTGCAAAGATTGAGTCTTACTTTTGAAAGGAGAACTAAAAATCTGTTTGGAAGGGGAGCAAATGCTTTTCTTTCATGCTTCCCATGGAATAGGGGTCATGCAGTGATGACTTGTCAGGGAGCTGTGTCACAGTAGAACGTAAGTGAAGTTGTGTTCAGTGATGTTTAGCCTCCAAATCTTTGTCTGATTTGCTCATGTAAATTGAAATTAGCCCATTATTTTTTTCTTATTAGATGATAGAAAATGTTTAATTGGGAAGCCTACCTGCAATAAAGGCAGTAAAATGTTGCAGCTCTTGTGGTACATACTCTTTGTTTCAGGATATTGGTGTTTTTACTTCTGAAGTGCCTGCATATTTTGATGTACCATCTACTTTGAGCAATTTCCAATCAGTGCTCATTCTCAGCTTCAAAACATAATTTCCCTGAATGTGAGAAAGAAAATAATAATGCCTAATGAATTGTCAGCATTTTCAAAAAAACGCATGTGAAACCAACCAATGGGGAAAAATCTATTCCCAAACTCACCTTTAAAGCAACACAGATGTGTCTTTCAAGGACTATTAAGAATTAAATGAAATGAGTGTGTGAATTAATTGTGTAATTCAAGATGTAGTACTTTGGTTTTTGCACAGCAGCCTTCTATTGACGCTCACAATGCTTTGGTTCTAGGTCAGCATGATGGACCTCTGCCACGGCAGCATGCGGGGTTGCTTCCAGAGTCTTTGATATGGGCTTATATTGTGCAGCTCAGCTCTGCCTTACGGACCATTCACACAGCAGGACTGGCGTGCAGAGTTATGGATCCAACGAAGATTCTGGTAACAGGCAAAACAAGGTAATGAAAGCATTCAGTCTGGCTGAGCTCTGCGTTCCTGGCAGCTGCTGACTGTGCACCTGATACATAAATAGCTGCTAAGTTCTCTCAAGTGGCCTGAGGCATTGTGCTAAAGCTTGTAACTTTGGTTTTTTAAAGGTCTTCCATAAGATATGGAAGACCCACAGTTTGTCCTCAAACTGCTGATCAGACCCACTACTGTCAGTTTAGAAATTTTTTGATTTATTTGTAAACTGAATACTATCTGTGCGTTTTATCACATAGTAAAATCAGTCTTTTCTGATTCATAGTAATTTTCTAAGTACCAATAATATCAACATTTTATAATATCAAAAAATTCAATGGATTTTAGAGGAAAATTGAGTAACCAATAAAGTTTAATGGCAATTTTTTTCTCTTCTCTTCTTGTTCCTAAAGGTTACGAGTTAATTGTGTTGGAATCTTTGACGTTTTGACATTTGACAACAGTCAAAATAATCCACTGGCATTAATGGCTCAGTTTCAGGTATGACAACACTGCCAGTTAGGTTGGTGGCTTGGCAAAGGGATTACTGCAAACCAGTGTGATTCCTTTTGGAAGACAAGTACTTTAATTAAACTGTAGTCCACTGTATCTATCTGTAAATGACTGTATTTTTTTCACTTCTGATTTGATCTTGGTTCTCCCATACACTGTTCAAATTTGCTTATAATTTATAAATGTGGATGCTCATTTTGATATCTTCTGCCTCTAAAATTACAGCAAGCTCATCAAACAGGTTGAACTATAGTATTTAACAAACTTAAGTCAGAAATGACTGGAAATAGAAATTTCTAAAGGAAGGAGAAGAAAAACCTTACATTTAGTGTTAGAGATAAAAAGTAATGATTCAGTAATAGTTTTTGCTGTGTCTTTTGTGATTTTAACATAAACAACTAAGTGTTGAATACCTGTTGAGAGGAGTAAGATCTTTCAATTAACTGCATTTAGACCCTCTCCTCATGCCAAAAAGATTCTAGTGTATCTTTATTTTGGGCTCCTAGTTTTTCCGTGCTCTCCTGGTGTTCTCTGAAGCGTGGACTCTGCATAATTCCTGAATTAAGAAGAACCCCTTTAGACTTAACAAAAACTGTTCCACAGTCATCTGGAGCATCACTGTGTACAGGAGTGCCTCTTTCCCTAACTTCCCCTCAGGGTAAAGTACGTTACTTCAGCAGTCATCACATACCCTGTCTGTACTGGGAGTGAAAGACTACAGTAGGGAGTTGGATTTAATTTATTTTCATTAATTGACCTTATTCACTGTGAAAACTGCTTATTCAGAGCCTTTTGTCATAACTAAAATGTTTGAAATTTGGCCAGAAGAAACTAGCTTGTTGGAGACCATGTCCTAGAACATAACTTTTTTTTTTTTTTGATGGTACAGTGAAGCAGTTCTCAGTGTGCTTTGAGGAATACACCAAAGGATTTCACGCTCACACACACAGCTGCATATCAGTGGGCTTTTGGTAATAATTTAGTGGAAAACAGTTCAGAGAAGATGAAAATACATGTAAATCCATGCCTGAAAATGTAATGAGAGGGTTTTTTAAAAATCTGAGTACTTCTCTATTTTAATTTCAGCTTGGAAAGGGATCCTCCTGAGATATTATGACATTCAAGTAAAGAAAAATATTTAAAATACTTGAAGATACAAATCTAAAAATACTTGCAGGTACACAAGTCTGTCAAAAGCACTTACCACCGTAGCAGATCAACACATGGCAGCTGACTTGCTTGATAATGCCTAGTTTTGTTTAGGGGGAATGGCTTTTCATGTTTTATGTGTTGTTAGTATTCAAATTGTTTAGGTTGGTCTGCTAAACCAGAAAAGAAATACTCCTAAATACTTTGTTTGGAAGATCTAAACTGCAATTAGTAAATACAGTATGGCATTTTCTTTTGTTGCTTTTTTTCTAGAAGGGCCAGGCTTTCACTGCCCATTTTTTTTCCTTCAGAGGTGCAAAACTGGGTCAATTCCTTGAAATTTAGGGGTCATTTCTCATGCTCTACCTTTGTTTGCCCTAGCCAGATAAAATTACAAAATAACAGCTGCTGCTCATCCTTTTTCCTTTTGATCCATGACCCAGTTCCTGAATTCCTCTGGGACTCCTGTGACTGTTAAAAATGTAGGATGTCTCTTGGTTTACTGCCCAGCTAATATGCATTTCCTTGTTGTTGTCTTCAATGGAGAAAGCTATATTTGTTAGGATTTCCCATGGTTAATATGAAGAGAGATTTTGGCCAAAACAGTGAGGGGCTATGTAAAAGGTATGCAATTGTTCTTTGCAATCTGTGTTAAATTCATTAATCTCTATGATCATTTAAGAGTTACATGAAGGCAACAAAAAGGGAAGCTAAGCTAAAAAGAAGTAAATGAAATACGACTGGCCACTTGCATTGAAAACCAGGGGTTAAAACCTGTATGAACTGCAGCACGTGACTTCCCGCCCCGCCCCAGTCTATAAGTCTTGTGTCAGTCAGTTGCAGGGTACAGATGGGAAAGCTAAATGGTGATACCGGAAACAGTAAAAGGGTTTAATAAATATTTCTGTATTTGGAATAAAATGTAAGTCCTCCCCTTTACAAAAATAAGAGAATGTAAGTTTAGCTGTTTTAACAAGGGATGTAAGTTTACTTTTGCTTAAAGTAAATATTTTCAATTTAGCAAACCAAAATAACTTTCACAAGCACCTCCCCAAATTTAAAGAAACTAGTTTGAAGAGATGTCTCAAGTACTAATATTGACTCTAAAAAACCACCAAAATGTAGGAAGTTGGAGGTACTTCTAAGGACAATTCTAGAACTTATCCTTTTAAGTGATTCCACAGAACTGGAGTATAGATGAGCCAATACTGATCCAAGCATAGCAGTGGATCAGGATAAACAAAACAAAATAAAAAGTAGTGTTGGTTTCAAAGTGTTTCTGGAAAATGGATCCTGTCAAAAAAAAGTTTTATTTGAATAGCTTACATGTCTGGCTGGTAAAATCAAATGTATAAAATGTTAAGTTATCTCTAGGGAATTTGGCAAAGTGGTGCATACCTATTTAATAAAAAAAAAAAAAAAAAGAAAGGGTACCTATGCAATTAACATTTAAATATTTAAATTACTCACTTGATGTGCTTGAAATTGACTTGATAACAGGGAGACATTAATGAAAGGGGCTGTTTCTGAGTTTATCCCCTAGTGCTGGTTTTTAGTGAATGCTATTTAATAGCTCTATCAATGAACTAAATGCTGATAAAATCCTTACTTGCAAAGCTTTCAAGAGATAAGAAATTAAGTTGGTAGAGGTTAAAGTTATGAATTGAACTACTAATTAAATGGCTATTAATTGCATGCAAGGTACATTTTTGATCAAAAGGCTACCTGTGCTTGAAGGTGTAAAGCTTTTCCTTGAAGTTAGGAATCAATTTAGTATTACTTCATAGTCACTGTTGATAGTTACCATAGCAGTTTTCTGTCACATCTGTGGCAAAAGGAGCTTACGTGATCCATAGGAGCATGCAAACACAATAGGGAGTATAAACAAGGAAATGATTGTACCTAATATAGATCTGTACCTTGCACTAGCAAGGCTACTGCAGGAATGCAGAAAAGTGTATTTCTGGTGTTCCTGCTGCAAGGAAGTCTAGTAGTTCTTGTGTGCCTTCTTTAACCTTTCTTTGCCTAGGAGCAGTAAGAGATGAATATTTTTGGAGGATAGGTTAGGACTTAATAGGCATATGTGGATTGCTTCCTTACAGAAAGAATGGTGTAACCCAGCTTCTGGGAAGTCATGTACCCTGTCTGAATTTATAGAGTAGGTCAGCAGATGGTAGTTTAGTTGCTTCTAAAACAGTAATCTGACTCTCAGAAATCCTGAACTTTATGGGATCCTTCCAGCTTGTGATATTCTGATTCTCCAGTCATACAGGAAGAATATTGCCTTTGTGCTCTTGTAAAACTTTAAAAATTGGGTACGGTGATAACATTTTCTTCCATGGTTTCAGCTAACAATGAATAGTCAAGTGCCTCCAGAGAGCAGTTCAACTGGCTCAAAATCTGAATTGTTTTACAGAATTACAGTTGTCTTAAATTGATCAGTCTCTTGACTGAATGCTTGAAGTTCCTAAAATAAGTGGGATGAATCCAAGCCACTTGTGTGTCTAAAACAAGCTAATCGTCTGGCTGCAGTTGGAAAACTCTGTGTTTGGGTGTGCAGTGGGGTGTCATATTCTCTCTGCCAGTTCTTCTGGTAGATGTAATTTCCAAAACAAACAAAAATTTAAGGTTGCTAGTTAAATGCTCAAAACCCCACAAAGCTCGAATTTAAAATTTCCTGTCTGATGTTAAATGTAAGACTTTCTCAATCATTTCTAAAATCTAATGCAATCTGTATTATGAAAGTACCTGTGCAAAGGAAGACAATTTTCATAGGGTCTTGCCTGTATGTTTTCAGTGTCTCAGGACTGTGTGATGATACAGAATTTATATAGATTATATCCTTATGAATACTAAAAGTTGAAAGGTATTAAGTGTAAAGTAGAGGACTGCAGAATGAAGTCTAACTGTCGTTAATACAAATGCATATTTCTTCCAAGAGTTTTTGGAGAAAAAACTCATAATGAAAATGTCTTTGTCTCAGGTGACACATGTTTCTAGATACTGCACTGGCAGAAATCCTCTGTTTAGAGCCATAGCAGTATTCCCTGCTGCTGAAATTGACTACTTGTTAATGGAAGCAAGTTCACACCAAAAAAGGGGGTTTATTGCTCTGATTAATGTCTCTCTACTAAAGGAAAAAGGAATTCTAATACTCTGAAATTTTGTGTTGCTTAGGAAATAGTCTAGCAAATGCCAGTCCCACTTCCTTTTCAGCCACTTTGTCCTTATTTGTCTCATTTTCCACATCCTTTGTCTTCATTAGCTACAAGAATAATAAGCTTTTTAACTTCTGGATTATTGTGTATCCATGTTCAAATTGTGCTGCTTAATCATACTTGATACAGGAACAGCAGGGACATTGAGGGACCTGGAAAGGTTTGGTATTTTTCCCTTTCCCTCAGCACCTGGGAGATGTGGCTTCAGGGAAGGCTCTCCTCAGCTACTGCAGCCAGAGGCAGCAGGTGTGGTTATGCCTCTGGGTGGAAGAGCTGTGAGGGACTGTGGCATGTTCACCATCACAGCACTTTTCTAAAGCTGCCAAATTCTAACCAGAACTCTTAATGCTGCCAGATTTTTTTAGCCTTTCTTACACAAATGACGGAAGGTAGATTTCTTGTATAACTGCATTCTCTGCTAAATGGCTTGGCCTTGCTCTAGGCTATGGAACTGCCATACTCAATTACCCAAAACCCCAGGAAAATTCTAATTTCATATCTATAGCTGACTGTTAAATTCACTCTGAGGCATGTCCAGCATGGAAGGCTGCAGGTGTTTTAAAGGTTGGTCAGGTTGTTTGCAGCTGAAAGCCTTTCCATGGAAAGAATCAGTTCAACTTTTCCTATGAATGTCATTGTTTGCTACTAAATTAGGCTCCTGCTTTTAGCAGTAGAATTTTAAATCTGTTACAGCTTTTCAAAATCATTTCTCATGGCTGGCTATTAATACTGGCAGAATTTTCTATTATGGCAAAGCAGGCTGTATCCAGCATTCACCTTTTAAAAGCAGTTCTGCTTTTAACAAAAGTGTTTAGTAATGCAGAGGTTTCTTCGTAACACACGATGCTGTTCTGTTTGGCAGCTGTACAGGCCTGTCTAGTTATTTGGCACAGTTCAGATCTTTTCATGCTGTCCATCAGAGATGAAAATGCTTGAGCAATTTATTAAAATGGTGATATCATGTGTTAGAATGTGGTGTGGATCCCAGTATGGAATTCACACTGAATGGCTAGATTGAAAAAATATGATTGCAGAAGATGCTGGTTTCAGTTTAACAAATAATCCTTTTATTTCATATCTCATATTGAGGAGCCTTGTTCTGTTTGCCACCAACTCCTTGACTTGTCAGGATTGAGCAGGTGGGTGGCTCAGAGAACCTCATTACAGAGCTTCTGCTCACTACACAGTTCTCTCTGGTACAGTCCTTAAACTAAAAATAGGTAAATTTTAATCATTCAAAGATAAATATAGTACTTAAAAATTGCTAGGTGTCAGGACAGATTTTCTTCTGTACTTTTTAACTACTGTTACTTGAACAATCATATTGAACTATGATTTGAATAATACGTACTTTAGTTGCTCAAATTCTTCTAAGGTTGTTGAAGAACTGTCTCTCTTTAGCATCATCTAGTACCGTAGGTAGTATTTATCTGTACTAAGAATCTTACCTGTGTGTGTTTTCCCTATTAGCAAGCAGATCTGATCTCCCTGGGGAAAGTTGTGTTGGCTTTGGCTTGCAATTCTTTATCAGGAATTCAGAGAGAGAATTTGCAGAAAGCAATGGAACTGGTGACAATCAACTATTCCTCTGATCTGAAGAATCTGATTTTGTAAGTTTGTTTAATAAATCTTTTAATGGAAATTGCAGCAGTTTTTTATGTATACAAATGCAAAAGCCAAATGGTATTTTTAAATGCAAGCAAGATTACAGATAAATCTACTGTTGTTGAGTTGTCTTCGTGGTCAGTGTGCTGTTAAACATTGATATAAATTTTTTGGTATTATGCTGGTAAAGCTCTTAGTAAGAATTAGGAGTGTGAATAAAATAAGCATTTTAGGTTGTCTTAAATACTGGGCTTCATTGCATGTTCTCTACAATAGCAGTATGCTAGTCTTATCTTACAGTTTCAGAAGGTACTGAGAAATAGGCACACTGACTTTTTGGCCAAAAGGTTGACTGCTAGCTTTTTCTGGCTGTGTATTCTTTTTGTGTCATTTCAGTATAGTCAGCCTTTTTCTCCCTTGCAGGCTGAGTGGGAAAAGTAGCGGTCTTTTCTCCTTTCCTCATTTGAAAAACAATTGCATTGCAGTCTGAATCTGTAACTATCTCTCTTTCTGTATATGTTCTTGCTGTTTGAATGGAGTGAACTGCACAAGTTTATGGAAGTTCATACTCCTGCCTTGTATAAATAACTGACCAGATGTATTCATGCAGATTGTGTTTTCTTGATGGTATCATCTTTTAAGAAACATAACCATTGTCAACTTTTTGTATTAAATACAAAAAGTTAAATAGTTATGAAATCATAATGGAATATAATGTTTGGCATTTGCAGAAAGTAATCTTTGGTGGTTGGGTTATTTTGGCAGGTATTTGCTGACTGACCAAAACAGACTTCGCAGTGTAAACGATATCATGCCTATGATTGGTGCACGATTCTATACTCAGTTGGATGCTGCTCAGATGCGAAATGATGTTATAGAAGAAGATCTAGCAAAGGTAAATCATGTAGTAATTCCTGCAGAAAGACCTGCAGTCAGTATTCCTAGAGCTGTAACTTAAAAGCAAATGTTTTCTACAAGTTTCTGTTGGGGTTTTTTTTCCCTTCTGTTTGTTTATTAACCTAAATAATCTGCCTGAAGGCTTGACAGCTCTAAACTCAGGCTTTTGAAAGCCCCCAGAGCTTCAAGAATGCCTGGTTTTAAGATGTCTTCAGCTGTGTTTTAAGTGAAGTAGCATCTTCATTTGCAACCAGTAGTCTTGGGAAAATTATGTTCTTTATAGCATGGTTAAAAATAGCATTCTGAGTAAAGTATGTCATGTAGATCGTGTAGATCATGTAAGGTGTGCTAAAGCCTCATAAATTTTTTGGTTTGGATTTTGTGTCCCTTCTCTCATATGTTTTTCTTTCTGAATGAATTCTAATTCATGGAGACACCATGTTCAGCTTTCCTGAGGAGTGCACTCTTCCTGTGGGGGTCTGTGGTGTTCAGTCAAGGTATCAAGTGCTAGCTATAAAGGAAATATGTGATATGTATCAAGGAAATATGTGATATGTATCAAGTGAGGGTGGATTTGTTCAACAGGAAGGAATGTCTGTTAGTCAGAAGTGACTGACGGCAGGATTTCTACCAGGACTGAGATACATTGTGGAATGCTTTCTTGGCCCTGAAAATGTGTGGGATAGGGTACTACAAAAGGATTTAATCAAGTCCTGTGATTCCACTCCATATAACTCCTCACTGAGAACTTTTTAAGAGACAGTAGGCCAGTGTTTGGGATTCTGATGGACTCGGTTCTCTTGATTTCTCCAGTATTGTCCTGTTGGAAAACAGTTTTCCCCTTCTTTATGAAAGATGCTGAAATCTATCAGAAGCAAGGAGCTGTAGAAGAGCCAGGCAGTATCTGTGTACCTCTAGATGCTGGGTGCCCACATTATCAGAATCAACTCCTAATCCTTTTCCAGAGGTGTTTACAATCATTTGTTGTTAAGGTGGCCTATGTGCCTGCACAAAGCTGGGCAGGTGGACTCCTTCCCATAGCAAAGATGGAGATTGTCCTGTGATCAGCATTACAATTTCTGTATTTTTAGTCAGCCTGTTTGCGCAGTTGCTTATCACTGGCAGGTGGGCAGAGGTACTGCAAATTCAAGTTGTTGCTTGGCCCCCATTTTGGCAATAGCTGTTACTTGACAGTGATAAATACCACGTCTTAATTAGCTGTTACACTGTAACTTGTTCCTACTATGACATCTCCTCCATTAACATCAGAGCTACAGTATTCCTTAAGTCTAGTCTGGTACCCTCTTTCATTTTTGTCCCAAAGCAAGTGCTTTGGAGGGAGTATTAGAAAAAGACTAGCATGTGTGATTTTTTTTTCCCTCATATTGTCCAAGCATGCAGTCATCTGTAGCTTAGGAACTTCAGATGCTGGGTGTGGTTTGTATGTAGTTAATATCTTTGTCACACTTTTCACAGAGCACTAACCCTATTAGGCTATTCCTTTCCTTCCTCACTTTTACGTACATCATATGGTTGTAATATCAGTCAGAGCCTCAGTTTATAAGCCCTGTGGAGAGTATCTCCCTCCTTGCAGGCTACTAGGCCTGCAGGGAGGCCTCTTGAACAGTTAGTGCCTGTGTTGTTGCTCAGCTGTGTCACCATTCACTGGGAATCTGCAAGGCAGTGAACTTTACACAGATGTAGTTTTGGCTTTTGAGTATTTGACCATATGCCAAAAATAGATTTGGTGGTTAGACCAAATAGTAGACCTTGGCTAGCTGGACAGGGTTAGTTTTCCATGTCAATCTCTTTAAGTGTCGCTACTGTTGTGGTGCAAGCTGTTCTCCAGTGTGTTTTTAGACTGTTAATAGGAATCTGCAGCCCATAGGTTGTCCGAGGTCAGGCTGCTATCACCTTGACCCACTTTATTTACCCAGCTGTGCACAGTAATCTACTCCAGACTGAATTCAGTTGAAATCAATATGATCATGCATGGAATTAGATGCATCTTAGTATGAATAATGTTGTAGACCTGAGCCATTGGAGAATTTGAATATCACAGAGGATCTTTTCCTGACAACTTCAATTTATGCTGTGAATTAATTTTTTGTTTAATGTTAGCTAGGATGTTGCTGTTTTTACTGCATCCTAAGTGCTGTGGAAAAACACACTAAACCAACTTTCAGTTGCATGTGTGTTAAGCAGCTATAATTTTAATGTTCTGCCTCTGTGTGACCTCATTGTCATTGCTTTATTTAAGTCATTTATGGACTCAGCATTTATACTCTTTTAAGACTTAGATTCTAAGTGCTTTGAAAAAACTTGTTTCAAAATAATTTTTGCAATCAATTATCATTTGAGTATTAATTCGATGATATTGTTTCTAAATATTTACTAATAATGGCCTACAAAGCATTTCTGAAAAACAGATCTGGTAGATTGTTTCTTATCTTTACCTGAAATAAGGTGGTGTACTGCATACTTCTGCGTATCTTGGTAAATGTGTATATGTGTGTGTGTATATATATATATATATAAAAACCATATTCTTATTGTTTAACTTACTGTATTTTAGCATACCTGTGAGTATAGGCTGGCAGGAGATTAGACTTACATTTCCACAAGGAAATAGATTGCTTGGTCCAGTTCCTGCAGGGACTGAGAGGTATCATCAGTTGCTGCATCTTCACATTATAATTTGAAGTGCTAAAATGAGCACTGGACTACTAATAAATAATACAATGTCTTTGATTTTTGTCTGAAAAGTGATACCCTCTTCTTTGAATAAATAAGTCTTTGTAATTAATAGTGCTTCACTAGCATTATTACCATGTATCTTTTGCAAGTAAACGTCTAAATTTTGTTTCAAAGACTCTTAATAACCTTTTTCTTGTTTTTTAGGAGGTGCAAAATGGAAGGTTGTTTAGGCTCCTAGCAAAATTGGGAACAATCAATGAGAGGCCAGAGTAAGAAATACTTGTTTTTGTGGTTTAGAGTATGTAAAACACAGTTTGCAATACACTTTCTTCCTTCATAAATTTAAGCTAATTTTTCCCCCATATTTACCTATGAATAAATGAGTATTTAAGAAGCTTTGAGAAAAATTAGATAAGCAACTTTGACCAAAACTTTAAGTAGACAGGAGAAGGCTACAAGAAGATATGCCAAAGTTGTTTCCTTGTGTTTAGTATGGTTTCTCTTGTGAGAGGCAGTAGTTTTGGAGGAAATCCGTAGCTCGCTTTAACTGAAGCAAAGGATGTAGATACTGCTTTTAAGCTAGTGAGTTTTCACCTTGCTTTTTATTGACTAATGACATCAAAACGAAGTCTATTTTCCATCCTTTTACATAGAGTTATGTTTATATTGCAGGTTTCTACATGTGTTTTACGTGGTAAACTTGTTGCAGATAATTTTTGCTTTCTTCTATTTTTTTGGTTGCTCTTGGAAGGCATTAACTTTATGTGCTCAAGCAACTGAGAAAGTTTTTGTATATGTTATCTTCTGTTTGTGGTGGGGGGGACTAATTTAATTGCAGTTGATAGCAGGTAGATTAGCTGTGCAATAAGACTACTCAGCTGAGATTGAAGTGTCATTTATATCTGTGGGGTTTGATTTTATTTAACTTATTGAGCTTTAATATGAGAATTTGTTTTTCACTAGGTTTCAGAAGGACCCAACGTGGTCAGAAACTGGAGACAGGTATTTACTAAAGCTCTTTCGAGATCACCTTTTCCATCAGGTGACAGAAGCGGGTACTCCTTGGATTGACCTCAGTCACATTATCTCATGTCTTAACAAGGTACACTGTACTTTGGTTAGCTTTTACATGTTTGATTGGGTTAGCTTACTTTAAAAGAGTATTCCACTGCAAAGCAAGTTGGCACTGGAAGGTTAATGCCACTGGCTTAGCTGGCAGTTATTTTCCCCGTTTTGGATTAAAACCATGTATTCACTAAGCTAACATTCCAACATCTATGGATATTTTTAATAAAACTAGTATATGAATATTAAAAATTTGTTAATATAGTGTGAGATACAATATTAACTTTTCATCCTAGAATGCATTGATTACTGTGGATAAGCAATGCTGGTCCCTTTATGCTACTCTGGTCTTTCAACACAGCATAAAGGATCCATGATACTCCTTTAACTGGGGGAGCTTTCTGCTGGTAGTTATCACAAAGGATGCTCATAAGGCAAGATCCATTCCTAAACTGTGCTGACTCAAGTAGGAGACAGGAGGGAAACTGCAACAGAAATTTATGCAAAATCCTTACCATCAGGACAGTGCTAGAAAATGTCTGTGACTTAACATTTTAAGTCCACTTCTACAATAACTTCCCTAGTCTCTCCAGCTGTTCATTTTCCAAGGCTGACTTAACAAAGCTATTTAGTTTTCTAAGAACTGCACCACTAGCAAAATTTTTTCTGAGCACTCTCATGATTAATAGCAGGAGATGTGTGAGAGACCACAAGATCTTCAGTAGATGAAGAACTTGACTTGCTCCATAAATTAAAAAGTATGTGAGCTGATTAAGTTTTTTATTGGTAGATCAGCTTTTAACCTATTTTACATTGTTTTGCCAAACTTCAGTAATCCATGGGAGGCTAAGATGCTGCAACTTTTTTTTTGTTGTTGCTTTTGTAGCTGCTTGGTGATTTCACTTGCTCTGTAGAGCAATGGTGATGCAGACACTGACAATACACAGTTTTAGTTTAGTGCCCAATATTTTCTTTTCTAGGATTAGGATAGCCAACTTTCTCCAAGAAAAGTGGAATAAGTTGAGATCCTTTGATGTGTAATAACTGTACAGTTAAATATTTTTCTAAAATTGTCAGGGTTTCTAACCTCCTATTAGACCACTGCTGTGCATTTTTTAACCTCCTTTTTATCTTTCTGGTTGGTGTCTGTAATCACTTTAAAAAGGACATTAAAGGGATTGAGGCTAAATCAAAAAGAAAGCATGTTGACATTCAAGTAGGCATTGAAATGCCATCATGATTTGAAAGCAGTGACTCATACAGTACTGTAGCAGGAGGGGACAGTCCTGAATTCATAGGTCAGGTAAGAGACAATGTCAAAGAATGCCTTGTTCTATAAATGTTCATGGCTTACCTTTTTAAACAGAGGCTCTTCTCTTCTGTGGTTGTGGGCTCAGCACACAAAAAATGTAAGGCTTACAAAATTCTCCTTTGGAAATACACTCTAAGAAGCACTTCAGGAACTGTAGAAGTACTAGTAGAAGTTGTATGGACTTTACTGGTACTTGCCAAACACATTCCTTTTGAATGAAAACTATTCTGTTGTTCAAAAAAAACCAACAAACTTTCCTTTTCATTGTGGTGTTTTGAGCATTTTTTTCAGCTGAGAATATTGATTTATGCATCCATAGGAGGAAAGAAAGCCATAAATATTGATGTTTGTAATTAGCAGTGTGGCTTTCTTAATACACATCTTCCATTAGGAAGACCTTACCATTAAGGTAATTCATTGATTTGTTGTATGATGCTAATTGGAATGAACAGTGGACAATATTTCACAAACATCTTAATTGTATTAATATTTTGTAATGCATGTTGGAAGACACTGGTGTTTTTTTCCTACTCTACAAAAATTAGAAGCTAACTGGCTTGCTTTCAACCTTCTGAAACCATTCACAAAGCAGCAGCTTTAAAATGTGGCAGTTCCAGCTTTTAAGGTTCCACTCAAAACATTACTTTAGAAGAGAAATGCGAGAAATTGCTGACTTGCTGTGTTGCTCCAGACAGCAGCTAGTAGAACATCTCAGTGACAAATTTAATTGCTTTTCTATTCAGTACTATATTATGATACATACATTTAAACCTGCTGGGGTTGTATTTCCAAAGAATGGATTGGTAGTGTCATATCTCACTTCTCTGCCCCACTTGTTGTATTGGAATAAGAAAGACTGTGGTGGAACTATCAATGTATTGACTAAAACAAAACTACAAAAGTTCTGCATAATAAGAAAGTCTTGACAGTTCTCTATTGATGAGCATTTCTTGCAAAGTGAGAAGAACATAAGAAACATATAAAGCAGCATATTCTTCTGTTAGAAATTAAGATCTAATGGTATATAAAAAAACTACATATTGAATTTGAGAAGTCAGAACAAACCATGAGAAGAAATGTGGAACAAACGTTGATCTTCTACCCCAAATTATCCATTTGGTTATGGATTATACCAAAGTAATTTTTTCTGTCTAGGGGATTAAATGTACCGTACAGCTTAGTTTGTTTCCAGTACTGCCAAAAATGTGAGGTTTGGGTTTCTACCAGTTTTCAGGCTACCTGGGGCTGATCCATCCATTATCCCATTTTGGAGCGGACAAGAAGTAAATTACCTACCCTACGTTTAGGCTTGTGGATCATGTGTGCAAATGTAATGTCAAATTTAGTTTTGTTCTTTAGGAAGTACATGAAAATTTTGCCAAGCTTTCTACACAGGGAAGTAGAGCATTCCAGGATTACTAGCTTTGTGGAAAGGGAAGGAAACAATGGTAATCTAATCCTAAGTTTGGGAATGTCCGTCAGGTTAAGACTAAAATGTCTCGATTTTTTGGCAAGGACGTTGTTGCGGTGCGATTCAGATTCTTCCTTTGTGTCCTGTTAGCGGATTTGAACTGCACCATAACAATGTACTTGCCAAGAAATTGATTGCTTTTTGTTGTTGGGGAAATGTTTTGCCATTTCTTTCACACTTCTTTTATTTTATCTTTTGCATTCTTGTTACAGTTAGATGCTGGTGTGCCAGAAAAAATAAGCCTCATTTCCAGAGATGAGAAGAGTGTACTTGTGGTAACTTACAGCGATTTAAAACGCTGCTTTGAAAATACTTTTCAAGAACTGATTGCAGCCGCAAATGGTCAGTTGTAGTATTTGCTGAAAGCATGCAGGACATTGCTGAGGAACTTAACCTATAGCAAATTGCACTACAGCTGAATTGTTGTTGTCATCTCATTTCACATTTGGGAAACAAACAGGAGATGAGCAAAGCTGCTTGCACTTCAGTCAGGTACACTGTTACTTGAAGGGAAGAATGTTTCACTTATCCTAGAGCTAAGGCTGCCATTGGAGGCTTTATCTGTGAAGAATTTATTTTAGATTAAGGAACACATCAGGTGCATGATGTTCCTACTTTTATTTTTTCCACTTGTATATGCACTAATTTTAATTTTTTTAAGACTTTTCTGATCTCTGAAGTTTTGCCACATTGTATACTTAAGGGAAACTCTTTGCAAGGACATTTCTGGGATACATTTTTGTCACTGAGGATATAGCAAAATTTATTCATTTTTGATATTATTTGCACCCAGAATAGCATAAAGGACCAGGTAAATAATTTAATAGAAATTGTGTTCTATTAATGACCGTTTAGTTCGTAACCTCTGTAAAAGTGTGTTGTATGCAAGCTCTGTATGCCACCCACTGTTAGCTCAAAGAAATGTGAGAAGAAACAACTTTTTAAAACCAGTCGAGTGAAGTATTGCTGAATTGACTAAAAAGGAAAGAAAGTCCCCTGTCATTCGATTTAAACTTTGTCTAAGCGAAGTGACGAAAACAGCATAATGGGAAACATCTTTAATTTAAGGAGCATATCAAACTTGCTCTAAACACAACCAGCGCCTTTTAAAAACTGTTTGTACATTTTCCTGGTAGTCAGAAGCATTTACATTTATGCAATTTTTTTAATAGTTTTTTTTTAAAGAAATTGTTTAAATGCCTGAAGTTTCAGGGGTGTATTACTTTAGGTTATTTACAGTATAATTTTTGTATAAAGTTCTGTTCTTTGAACCACAGCTTTATTATGGTACGCTACACTGGATACAGATACAAAGACACTGTTAAAAGAAGATTAACTAAACACAGCAGTTGTCTGGCATCAAGAGCTTTTCAAGTTTTACGGCCTGAATCTGGAGGGATAATGATCTGCTGTGCCTTTGCAGTCACTGCTTAGCCCAAAGTAATATTACTTTTGCTAATACTCAACACATGAATATTCCTGAAGTAATTCAGTCTCAAAAGTCTGGAATTTTGCTCCTCAATTACCTTTCTAATTTTTGGACATGCAGTTGTCTCCAAACTTGGGTATTCATGGGATTTCTAGTTAAACACCTACACTTTGATACTGAAGACTGCCAAATATGTAGGAATTTCCTTTCTTAAAGCAGTAGTGAAGACTGTATCTATCCTTTCCCAGCACTGAATGTTTTAATAGCACTGGGTGCTCACCATGAAGAAAATGTGGAAACTCAAAAGGTCAGGACAGACTCTAAGCACTTGCAACTGATGTTACTAACATCAATTTTAATGATTCTCAACATTTGTAGTTTTCAGAGAAGTTTTTATTATTTCTCTGTTCACTTTTATAAGCTTTAAAATGATTCTCCGCCTTGAGACTTGCATCAAGAAAAAAGCAACTCTCTTCACATCGAAAGCTTTGAAGACTAGGGACATGCTTTACACATTTTAGAGAATGTGGTTGAATCCACATTGAGTAGCATCAGTTGTTGAGTTTAAAAATCAATTATTGTTGCAATTTTAAAAGGAACATAATGTTTAATATTCAAACGATAACAGTTGCCAGAATGTTCTTTTTAATATAAAAGGAACAGGAACTTTGAAAAGTGAACATGCAGAACAGTCTTTTATCATTAGCTCATGTATTTGAGGAAGAGCAGCTGTCTTTTCTATGTTTTTTGACAAATCATATTGTAATTCTTTTGTACAAAAAAAGAAGTACTTGTATTCTAGAAGAAATATGGAATGCTTAATTTATAAGCGGGCTGAGGTTTTTTCCAGTATTGTTTTCTTTGAAAATGAAAGGGGATCATCTGTTCAGTTGTGGGGTTTGGGAACCTTTGAAAATTTAATTTGTGGACCAATATTTTGTGGAAGTGTAAGGCAGGGGTAAAATAGGGCTTGAATTCTCATCCTTTTTAGACCAGCACACCCTCTGCAAAACATGTCTAAATTGCAAACCTGTGTGTATTTGCATAATGTCAGTTTGCTTCAGCCCCTAGTAACCTCAGGACTTGGTTTAAAAATAAAAAGGTAGACAGCTAATAAGTTTTCATACATAATGTCAGCCAGAAAATATTTGGTGTCAGGTAATACATAAAATTAAAAAGAAGTTGAGCTTCGTTTTCTATTTATTTTTTTTTCTCTATATTTGGGAATGATTTGAACAGTCTGAAGTTCAGCTTGGGTGTTTTTTTGGGGGGGAGAGCCCTTCTACCCCATTTTAATTCCATTTGGAAGGTTGTCCTAAAGTTGTAGTTTGATCCATTCATAGGAAGAACTGTGTATCTGTATTTAAAAGAAGAGTCACCAGGATGTGCCCTCCCAGATGGGAAATTTATTTATGACCTTCCTATTTTTTACAGCTAAAAGCACAGAAGGGACAACCTTTGAAATCATCTGATGTTGGTCATTTTAATTTTTGTACCTGTTTTAAATTTTGTTGCTGTATTTACTATATTGTAAATATTTTGTTGAGGGTACCTATGTATTTTTGATTTGCCCTTGTTTCAGTAATTCAGGTGTCAACTGCTTCCCCTAAAAAGCACCAGTATGTTAAGTTCTAATGTCATGATCCCAGTATGTGTTACTCATCTTTAATCCTGTTTTCATTGTTCATGTGTACAGCAGTATTTTTAATAAAGAATACCAGAAGTAACGTGGCCTTATTTTGACATTGTGAAGCTCTGAAGTTGGATCCAGGGCTTTTCAGCTTTGGTGGTGGAATTTTATTTCATTCTGTCTGCAATGCAGAGTTTAAACAGGAGTCACAAGTTGTGTTTAGTGCTTGCCACTTAGAGTGTATCAGATGTTCTAAAACTGAGAGATATTGTTCACTAGAATTGTATTAACGCCTATTTCTGTAACTCCCAAGTCAAACCCCATCTGCTTCAGTTTGATCAGATCTGCTTTCCTTGATAAGCCCTACTTTTGAAACTCTGCTCAAGTACCCTTACTTCCATGTTTTTTGAGCTTTTTTTGCTCAGTAACAAAGTGTATTAATTTCTCTGACAATTTGCACATGGAGTCGCAATAACTTCATTTCATGGAATTCTTTTCCTGTATTTTTAACCAGCAAAGGTTCAATGATTTGCTGGTGGGATAGAGTCTCCTATATCCATCCAATGCTGACCGTGCTTTTGGAAGATATAATTTTGTGTAATATATTGTGAATTGTCAATAGTCCCTGCACATATTTAACATGGAGTCTTTATTGCTGAAATTGTGGTGTTTTAGGAATGTTATTATATAAGCTACATTGTTTGATTGATGCACATATCCAGTCTCCATTTTCCTCCTTAGTAATGTGCAGCAACAGCTACACAACTCCTGCAACAATTGATGATTCCCTTATGCTTTCCCAGAGAAAGCTTCGTCTCCACTTCCTTCCAGCACTTGGAGAGCCCCTCAGGTGATTGAATATTGTTTAGCAGAGAGCACTTGATTGAACATCTCTGTGGAGGCAGCCTCGCCAGCTTCAGATGGAGGGGGTTGAGGGTGTGGGGATTCTCTGAAGAAGAGAGTCTCTACTCAGGCCTAAGGTGCTGCCTGCTGCCACAGAAGCTTCAGAACTGGCTTTGGTGGGGACGCCTTAGCTCTGTTTGTCCCTTTCTTTCGTGTGCATCTTCTAGCTGCTGAAGAAACCAGGGATTGTGAGTGGTTGGGTGGATGTTTGTCTTCCCCCACTATGAAACCTTGGCTCTCCCAGAGGCTAAATTGAATTTTTGTCTCGTAAGCTCTTCTTAAATATGCTGAGTCTAGGGATTGTCACCCACACAGGGAGCAGTGACAGGTGTCTGTCACTGTAGCTGGTTTGCTGTGCGAGAAGTGTGCCTTCCTTCTGTGTGATTATTCCACGTTCTCCTTTGCTCGGAAAATCAGCCTGTGGGATGGATGTGTGCCAGAAGTTGTGCTACCAGTGCTGACTTGTGTGCCACAGCAGCCTTTGACACTGGCAGAACTCTTAATTTATTTTTCAAAAGCAAACTTTATTATATGAATTTAGTAGTCAAACACATTATATAAAGACAGAAAATGCAAGACAAAATAGAAGTTCTTCACATCTGAAGACACTTGGGGGTTCATAAAAAAGTAGTCTTTGTAGTCCAGTTTTCTTAAATATTTATGCATAAAAGCATATTTATATATTTACACTGTGCAAACACGTCCTTTGAGATGCATAATCCTGTAACTATTCCTGCTCAGTTCTAGTAACAAAAGAATACTGAAACTTTTGTCTTTATCAAGGTCAAATATGCTTTACCAACAAGAGGCAGTGCAATAGATACTTAAAACTGATGATCTCTTGTGCAGAGATACTTAGAAGTAGTGGTACATGTTTGTTTTGCTTGAATATCAAAGATAGTTTATATTTGTAAATATGCAAAAGGTCATTTGCCTTAAAGTCTGTTAGTGGGTTACATTGACTGCACTTTACCTGAATTCTGAGAGAGCAAGAGATCATATAACATGTAGCATTTGAGTTAATACATATTTAGTGGACCACAAGAAGCTGACATTGGGCTGTAATTGATTTGGCAGATATCAGCGCTGCTGTGTTAAATGTCCAACTCTCATTTCAATACTGCATTCAAAGGTGAAAGGGAATGGGTGCATCCTAATGCTTCTTGAGCAAAGAACACTCATGACCTTTCTGAGATGCTGTACAAAAGTCTGCTGTAAATGAATGATACATTTTTATTCCTGTACATACTGGTAACTTAACACTGAAATTTAGGTGTCTTCATAGAAAAGCTGCTCTAACTTTACAGATTGTCTTGTAATTTTTAACTAATCTCTTCAAACTCTCTAGTGATCAATTAAAGTTTGTGCAGTCTAGTAGCCATCCTGTCTTTTCAGACAGATTCCCATAAATAAAATATAATCAGTGCAGTGTTAGAAGGTCTGTGAGGTTTTGTGTACAGAGCCTGGCTTTAACCTATCTACCTTGTGGTTTGGTTCCAGTGTGTGCGTGTTGGCTTACTGACAAAGTGCAAAACTTCAATATTTACTTGATTTCAACAGGATTGTCCAAACTGAATTGGTATGTATTCCCTGTTGTTACAGCCCTGGATCTGGTCTTAACTCTCCTCTATCCTTACCAGTTGTGTTTAGCAACGCATTTGAAATTCTTGACTTGCAAGGCTCCCTACTGTGCATCTGCCATCTGGAGCAGTAAGATCCATATAATGCCCCATCCCCAATTAGCTTATTCAGCTTCCCCAGAGCATCAGCCCTCCCACAAGTTTCTCAAAGTAGTTTTCATAAAAAATATAGTTTGTGATCTGTTTCTAGCTTCTATCTTCTTGAAGGCTCCTTTATTTTCCAGTACAGCACATACCCCATGGGTACAGCACAGCCATGGGATGTGAATACCTCAGTGCCTGGTGCAGATTCCTGTCTCTCTAGGAGCTTCCTCTCCCAGTCAGGACAGAAGTGACTCAAGTCTGAGCAGAGGCTGTAATAATGGCCTTCCAGGTTTTCCTGGATGCAGAAGCACTCAGCATTTTTAGCAAAGGCTATTGGTGTTGAGCATTTGGGAAAGCCAAGGTTTAAGCAATAATGTTTTGCTCTATTTTGAATGCATGTGCTGCAGTCTGTAGAAAAGCAGATCACTGGGATTAAGCCAATGATAACTTTTCAAGTTTTATGATAATTAAAATAATTTGAGTCAGAGTTTTTAAACTGATAGTGTTTCATGAGAAGCTGCATGCTTAGATCTTGGCCTAGAAGTACTTAAACCGGTGGCTGAGAATAATGGACAACAGAATTGTAGTCGGGAGGAGGAGAACGGCTGGCAATCATTTTCTCCAGCATCGCATAACCACAGGTGTATCTTCTCTTGGAGTCACTGAGCTGGTCACAGCTGAAACTGCAGAAGCTTCTCGGCTTGGTTATTCCAGAAAGCACTGACTCCTTGCTCCTGCTGACACCTTTAATGCTGTAATAGAGCAGTGTCATTGTGAGTTTTCTTAACAGGTAAAGATTTTTTGTTTAGTGACTTGAGCAAAGCTAGGTCACAAGTTAATTCTTACGTGGTGGGAAGGGCATTGATGCAGATGGACTTGCTCAGTGGGAGTGGAGAACAGAGGAGTGAAGGAGCCCTCCCTGTGATCCCTGTGAGTCCCCTTTAAACAGGGGTGCTGGGAGTGAACAATACTGTTAAAAGTGTTTGTGCATTGTATCAGTCTTGCTGCTTGGGGGGAGTACTGGACTGCTCAGCCTAAGATCTAATTGCTCATTTGTGGCCGGTGCTGGGGAGTGAAACTTTATTGCAGGCTGGCATAGTGGGGAGTGTCTGGCAGCTCTGCTGGTGCTGAGGCAGCATATTCCCCCATATAAATGTTTCTTCCTAACGGAACAGGGTTTTGAGCAGGAGTGAAGTCTCAAACCTTGAGGCAAAAGTAGAAAACTACTAGTGTAGGTGTTCCCAAAGCCTAATGCTGGGATGAATTTCTAATACAAATGGCTGATGTTTGTGAGGAAGGACATGAGGTCTGGCTATCTGCTTTTTTTGGCTTCTTTTGGCAGCTGCCATGAACTGCTGGTTTGAATTAGAATTTTCCTGTCTCTTAAAAGGGCCAGTTATCCTGTAGGCTGCCTTTTATAAGATGCCCTTTACTAAGAGGGGTTTAATGTCTTCTGGGCAAAGCCACTTTTAAAGGCACTGTTTGCCTTATGGCACTTTGTCACCCCTAGTCAGAGATCGCAGTGCTTACAAGGAAGGGCTCTTTCAGTAATGAAGAAAATCAGGGCAAAGAGAATTTTTACACCATTGAACTTGGATACCAAAGATTTGTCTGTAGACAAAGGACGAGCCAGGGCATTTTTCCATCACTGTTTACATGTGAAATCCTGAAGTAAACATGTTGGACCAAAGTGTCTGAAATTAGATTTCCTCCCCTGTATTTTTATAAGTTCATGGACAATCCACTCCTCTCCATTTATAAGGTCAGAAACGTTGGCAGCCCTAGTCTTGAATTCCAAGTAAGACATTCAGAGAGCATCTGTTGAGGCTTGCAGAGCCCAGGGTTTTGCTTTTTATTTTATTTTGCACTGTTAGGTCTTTAAGTCAAACTGCAGAACTAGTGGCACAGGACCATTACAAGTTCCTCTTAGATGTCACAGTTTCTCAAATTCTAACTCAGAAGCCTGTGTGGTTTTTTTAAGGAGTGTGGTCTCTGTCTTCTGTCCTACTGTAGGAAATTGGAAGGTCTCCCTAAGACCACCATGTTAAATTTATTAGTAGATGAATGGAGTTCCTGAGGAGGAGCCCTTGTGATGAGGATTGCAGATGCAGCCCATATTTTCATATTGCATCTGTTGGCAGATGGAGAAGTACTTGCCTTGGGATAAATTCCATAACTATGACAAGGTTAGTCACAGATGCAATGGATTTTTTGTGATGGGTTTAAAGAGAAATCCCTCTGTGATTTACATTGTGATTGTGAGTCTTTAGCAAAAGTGGAGTGTGTATGACAAGTTGTGAATCTTAAAAACTGTCATGCTTTGATCCTTTCATCATCATCAGGCTTTTGCATCCTGAGTTTTTTTTTTGTGAGCTAAACTTGGCTTCTGCTTTAATAAACCTTTACACCAGTAGGGCTGCATCTATTAATTTTATCTGGAGTGCACTGCTGTACCTGGACATGCATTCCCACAAAAAACTTTGAGGGAGCTCAAGGGGTTTTGGCATCTGTAGTCAGGCTTTATTTTGGGTCTGAATTTACAGTCAAAGGCTTCTGTAGCTGTGGACTATCTTCTTGCCAATCTAGGGATGTAAATTGGAAACTGTGTTTGGTTGGTCTTTAATTGGGATTGTTTGTTGGAGGAAATGGCTGCTGGTTTCTTGCCATGTTCAGGACCAGAGTGAGGTTAGAGGCTGACTGCAGCTCTTGAGATGCTTGTTCCAGCTCACAGGAGGTGGAATTCTTGCTGTTTTTCTGGCTTTGCAGTTTACACTAACTCAAGGGTCTGCCTCAGCCAGAGATGTTGGCTTACTTGTGTTGGGCTTTTTCACCACTACTGAAAAGCTAGAAAAGGGTTGCACTTGGGATCTTTTCTACCTGCAAAGGAGGATAGCTCAGAAAACTGCCCCCCAACCTTTCTACCGGGGTCCTTTACCTGAGGCCTTGTATTAGGATAAAACTTACTTCTCTTCCTGCTGTTCAGAATATAATTTATCATCTCAGTGGCATTAGCAAGTCCAAGACACGTTGCAACCATTTCTATTTCCCCCTCCAAGACCCAGAATGGGATCCCAATGTGTTTCATGCTCCTGGCTACCTCCTGGGCCTAGGGAGCTCATCAGGGTTTGGGCTGATGCTCTTTCCTATAGTGAAACCAAGGGTGAGCTTTGGCATTAGTGCCTTTCCCTAGGCAGGAGAAGTGGAAGCCCAAGAGGAGGCACCTTGCCAGGGTCAGTGGGGTACCCCTGCACTGTCAGGTTGGCTCCCTGCTGTGCTCTGCTCTGGGCCTGGCAAGCACTACTGTACATGCTGGCTCTCTCCTGCAGTCAACTGATCAGTTTCCTCTGAAACAAACCCTGTGAGTGCTTCTGGAGACAGGTAAGGTGCTCTGGGTTTGGCTCCTTCCACACTATGCAGTTCTTCAGCTCTGCCCAGTCTGAATCTGCCAATGCTTTGTTACAGCGAAGGGATCTAACTGTAACCGTCGGTAAGCTGCTGCCAAAGGGAGGTGAAATCCTTCCTCAGCCTGGTGCTGGCACCAGCTGCCCTGACCATGAGCTGCTACTGCTCACTCAGAAACCGTTCTGACTATCTGGCAACCTGAATGAGCTCCTTGCAAGAAAAGCCAAGCTGAAATGTCAGCACAAGAGTGAGCGCAGAGCAGGATGCCTGTGATGCAAGGGAAGAAGCAGGACTCTACATCTGCTTAGATCAGTTTCCATGTCTCAAACCCCTCCAGGCTCTACCTTGCTTAGTACAAACTTTAGGGGAATTTATTTACTGCTCCAATTAATTTTAAGTAAAGGATGCTTAGCTAAGATGCTACCACTTTTAGGAATGTGTGCAGATGGAAGGGTCACTGCCTGCATTCACATCCATGAGTGCTTTTTGGCACAGTGCTGCAGTACCACTTGTTTAGCTTGCAGGCCAGATGACCTTGTATGATCTCAGTCTACCACTCTGTTTTCCCAAGCATTTATGTTCTAGCAGCCAGCCAGTGTTCAGTTCAATTTTCTTTCTTATCCAAGCATTCCTTTTCCTTCTGCATTTGAAAATGCCCCTTAAAGCACTTCCAGAGGGATGCTCGGAAGTGCATCTTTGCTCCATGCAAAGAAGAAGGCATTTCATATATTTCCTTTGGGGAGATTGCCATGTTGTCTGACAGCAGCCTTTAGAAATATACAGAAAAAATGAGTTAAACCACTTATAGGGAACATCACATCCTTTGGAACCCTGTAATATCCACATGCACTCCAAGCTCTATAGTCCCTGGCTCTTCCAAAGACAGCATGACGCAACAGAGCTGAAGTACCATACAACTGCTCAGGAGCCTCTTCTGAATGGTCAAGGCAGGAGAAGGGGTTTCCCAGCATTTGTTAGGAGTCGCTTGTGTTGCCCTGGCTTTGCCACGCATGAGCAGCTTTGGCCCTGCAGGCTGCTGCCAGCAGCGCGTTTATCCAGGCCGTGCTTTCCAGCCCTGTGAGCGCGCGCGCTCTCCTACACATATTTCTGTCCTACATGTATTTCTGTCCTACACGTAGTATTTCAACCAACGCCCGCTAAGTCACTGGAATTTTTCTTGAAGCGAGGCCTCTCTGCCTTGACCGCACGTTTCAGCCAGCTCCGATTGTTCTTTGAGACAATGCTGCACCTCCCAGCCTGCCCAACTGCAAGGCACTGACAAGTTTGGCGCTGGCAGGACGGCAGGCTGGCCTTGACCTCCTGCCAGCACGAGATGAACGATGGGTTGGGTCTGGGCAGTCTCCAGGCTGGCTGAGAGCAGTGAGCTGAAACCAGGACACTGCCAGCTTTGCAGCGGCTGGGAGCTGATACAGCGCCGGCACTGAGAAAATAAACACTTCCCATTTACAGAGAGTTCATGTCAGTGCAACTCATTTCTTAGAGCAGCCCTAGTTCCCTGCTTGGGCAGCTGTCAGGAATTAGGTGGAGGAAGATGGCCAATATATTCAAGTGCTTAAAGGCAGGAAGAGAAGTGAGGCCCTCACATCCATCTATTGTAAAGTTGCCACTTTAGCATCCTGAGCCCATGGGTGTTAAATGGGCCGTGCTTAGCTGAGTCATGGAAAAGAAGGGCAAAAACAAGCACGGGGGGCCTTGTCCCAGCTGGGGTGCCCTTGGGACTTGCAGAAACAACTGCAAATCCCTCACAGCCACGCATTCCTCCTCCCCTATTATTAATGGGTTGTTTCCTATGGTTACCTGCCTCCTACCTCAGTTCAGTGCTCTCTGACACTCTGGCATTAAACTGGGCATTAGGTGGATCAATAAGTGCTAATAAATCATATAGCTGATGTGCATCGAAGGGGTTGAGGGTTATTTGCTTCTTCAAAGACGTAGGCGTGGAAGATGATTGACTGCTGATTAAACCCAGCAGGACACACCTCAGCAAGAGTGTTTGCAGGGGCTGGGGCCACTTCATCTACTTTCACAAGGCATGAATTAGGACAAGGACCTTGAATTCTCCTTTGCCATCTGAAACCTGAGGAGAAGGGAATGTAAAATACAGACCCAAAGAGTGTCCGTTTCTGCTTGCTGCCTGTCCATGTGAAGCGTTTCAGTTCCTCTGGAGCCAGCACCATCCCACTGTCTGCTTGATAATCCTTGAAGAAAAAAGAAAGATGCAGTCCTGTTAGGTGTTAACTGTATTTTACAAAGGACTCAGTTCCTCTTTGGTCTGATTTCCAGCATCCTTCTGGTCACTGATACTGAGACAGCTCTAGGAGACAGCAGCTCTGTGCACAGCAGTGCACAGGCATTTAATGGTGCCTTTCCAAACCACAGTGCCTTGGGGTGCAGCAGACAGGTAACGTTAATGCGGATCCAGGGTGCTAGAAGAAAAGGGTCTGCTTGCAATCTGAGGCTCTGGCCAGCCACCAGTTCAACCCTGTGAGGACCACTGTGCCTTTCCCACCTCCTGCTGCTTACTGACTTCTACTGAGGCACTAAAAGCTTGCCCCAGCCTCTCGCCTATGCCCATCCCTAGCAGGATTGGGTGTGTGTCCCATTGTTAGACATGGCTCCAGCCTGTCCATCTGCTAACAGGTCTCGTTCCTACCGTGAACCTCTGATGGAAAAGGGACTCACAGTCCTCCTTTGTGCACTACTACTCAGATGAAAATGCAGATCCAAGGGATTTTAAGTGTCTCTCCCACACTGATGAGATTCAGGTGGGACTGTGGTAGCTGTACCTTGCAGACCTACTGGAACTGACCACTCCTTGTCAAGGAAGGAGTGTTTGCAGCCCATGACATGGCCAGCAAGGATCTCTGACCCTAATTTGTAGGGCAGTGGGATAACCTCTTGTTGCAAGTACAGCTAATCGTGCACCTTGTATCAGAGCTGACAAAGCAGTAACCCCCCATCCTGATTATCCCTGTATAAATCTGTCACATAAATAAAAAGAAATACATGGCATATGATTTGGCTCAGGAGTCACTCACATTAAATACAAGCGTTTCCTTCATGGGAAGCTCTTCAAATGTCTTTATGTGCTGGGAGGGGTTTATCTTGAAAGTGTTTATGTATCTGTTCAACAAGAGAAGGAGGACAATTTTTGGTGAGAGTGTGAAGTGCACAAGCAGGAGGTGTTGGGCAGTTTCATTAGGCAGTTCCCAGCTATATTCAAGGTAGGTCATACAAAAGGGACTTGTTAACCAGACCCCACCCAAATCTCACTCCCCAGTCCCGGGGTACACACAGCTGTGCCTCTCACAGTCCCTGAGCCCTGTGACCTGCAGGTCCCCCTGGGCAGCAAGAGCCACAGCAGTGGGTGACTCAGCAGCTGGTGGGACACTCAGGCCACCTCTGGGCTGTCCCTGAGTGTTTTCTCCCACCCAGGTCCAAACTGGGCTATGCAGCTAGCTACCACCCCCAACAAACAAACAGTCATATTCTTGCTTATCTCACCTGACATTTTCGGTGCTTCCACAGCTTGAGCTTGTAACAGGAAAATTTTCATTGCTCAAAGGATCAGATGCAGGGGGAGACCCATTTTCTGTTGTAAGTATTGTGCTGAGGGGTATGTAGTCTTTCCCTTCCTGAATGTAAACAAGAAATAAAAGCCTTATTCCTGGGTCCACGTGACCAGTTGCCCCTGCCTCGGTGACAGCATGCGGTTGTGACATTAATACCTGCTGGACATTTGCTTGCAGCAGGTCACCCAGCTTTTTCACCAGCTCAGAGAACCGTGGCCTGTCGTTGGGATTGCTCTGCCAGCAGTCCAGCATGATTTGGTAACTGTGAGGGCAACAGCAAAGAGAGCACATGGTGGGGTTACAGCTGCGTTTGATCCAAGGCAGCGCAGTCTTTGACGTCTTGTCATCGATAGACAGATGTAGGGAGGTAACTCCTCAACCTGCTTGCTTTTACAAAGACTCTCTCTAACACTATCGAGGCCTCTTCCTAAAAGTAAAGCAGTGAACTTTCCACAAAAACAGAAAACCTTTGTGCAGCACCCCAGAAGACCACATCAAAAGGATAATTCAGCCAACCAGTCATACTTTCTTTTTTTCGTTCCTAATTAAGCATTAAAGCTTTGTATTAAACATCTATTAACTGGCAATGTTTAGGTTAAAGTATCCTAAAGGCATCCTAAGATGACTTATATGGATGTGTCACTTCCTTGTATTGGTTGAGCCGAGCTTTCCTTCCTGCAATAAAATATGTGGAAGAGACAAAAAAAAAAAGCTCTTATCTACTGTCACTAGGATAATAAAATTAGTCAATGGGCAATACTCCCAGATAGGCATGGCTGGCTTGCATCCTTTTCTTCTGCTAGAACTATTTTTTGGTAAGTGTTGCTATTTAGAGCCATGACACAGCACTCGGGAAGGCACCAAGGCACCCACACGTTCTTGATTTTGCCTCCAGAGGTAAAATACCCTGCACATGTTCACGGTCCTCAATGACTTGTATCACAGGGTGAGTGTTCAGTGTGCTGCATGGGTCAGGCAAGGTGGGTCATGGGCCTGATCCACCTTGGTCTCCAAAAAGGTGTTGGCTGCCATGCAGTAGCAGCTTGAGACTGCACCTGAAGGCAGGGGAGGAGGGAGTGACGGCTGACGTGGCGGTAAGGACGCAGACAACCTGGGTGGGGCGGCTGCGGGTCCCCGTCACCTTCCTCTGCCATCAGACATGGTGTACAGGAAAGGGTGGACCCTGAGTACCCAGTGATTGCAAGGAAGCCTCCACTGTCACTTCCTAAGTCAAGATGATGTTAATAATGTCACATTCCTCCAGCACTTATCTCTGTGCATGTCAGTAAATATTAAACCTAGCAAGGAATGACCTTCCTTCTCCTCCTCCTCCTCCTTCTCCTTGCTCAGCTTCCCTGAGAGCACAGCCCGGGTGGTGCACTTGGCTCAGGTCCTGTTTGCCCCCTACTCTCTGGGAGAGGCAGGGACCAGGATGGGGGTGTACCGGAAGATACTGTTGGAGGATTGGGTTGTTTTTCCTTAGGCTGGCACAGGGTACTCTTAGAGGCTGGAACATCATCTGCAGGGCAGCCCGGGAGGGTGGGCAGTGGTATGCAAGGCAAGCAAAGGCATCTTACATCTCCTCGGTCGCTTGCTCTGGGGCTCGCATTCTTGTGCCTTCCTTCAGCCTGCTGCAGAAATCCTCGTCTATTTGGACTCCGGGGTAAGGAGAGGCGCCTGGAAGTGACATTGGAGAATAGATACATGCCTTGAGTACCCGTGACCTTGGTGCATCTCCCTCAAACTCTCCCTTGGGGTCTGCATCATCAGGTTGTAGAGCTGGGGGTCAGGGGTGCCCCCCTGCAGGGTCTGGCCCTGCTGGATTACTGCTGGTTGTGCTCCAAGCCCCAGTCTTTGGTGGGGGGACAAGATCAAGGCCACAGCTATTAGTGGTGCTTTCCTGGCCTGAATAGAAAAATTGCATGTGAGTTTCATTTGAGCACTATCCCTTGAAAAGCCAATTTGGACTACTCCAATTCAATATTAACAAACCCTAAATGCTCAAAATCACCTTGAAAAAATTGAAATAATTGCTTTAAATGAGGTCACAGTACATTTGCATTGTTTTTCTATTTTGTGTGTTTTTCAGATGCAGCCTGGTTGTATTGTTGGTCTTTTTTTTTTTTTTTTTTTTTTTTTTTTTTTTTAAAAAAAAAAAAAAATCAGGAAAAGGGAAAATGAAAGGGGAAAAAAAATGGACCTTTCATAGAGTCAGAGAGTCACCAGGTTCAAGGAGCTGGGGCTTTAAGAAAAAAATAGCAGGTATTATGAGGTTGACCATAAAATTAGAAGAGTTGGCAGGCTGACCAACAACATGTATTTAAACTAATAAATGATTGATTGTCCTGAGAATTGTATAGTATTGTTTCCTCTTCTGTTCGCCTCTTTTGTCAGCCTCTGTGTTGAACTCAATTAAGATTCTTCTATTCTGACAGTCATTGTTGTTCCCACTCAGTGTACATCTTGTATCCTGCCTTTTCCACATGAAAGAAAGGGAAAAAAAAGGCTTCACTGGGTTTTAATTTCAGATTGCATGCTCTAGTTCCTCCTGCAGCACCAGTGCAGATGCTTTTTGCCTGCTGTGTCCAATAGCCTGGTGAAGGGGGTGCTGGATCCCTCCTGGACTTGGGCTGGAAATGGGGGTGATGGGATCTGAGACATGCAAACTGTGGGTTTGGCTCCCTTGCTCCCACAAGGGGAATAAGGAGCTTTTGAGAGAGCACTCAGCTCATGGCACTCGGTGTCTTGAATGCTGTCTGTGGCACAGGAGGTGGTGCCTTGGTCTTGGGCAGCTGGTGACCCAGAATCCCAGTTCTGTGTTATCCCACAGGGTTCCACATTCAATTAAAATGCTGTAAAAATTGCCTGATTTCCCTGGCTAGTGCCATCAGTCAGACAAAGCACTGTGACTGCTCTGGCTGTGCTGCCCTGCGTCCTCTGCCAAGGCTTTCTACAGGGAAAAGTGGGAAGCTTAGGTTTTGCCCATGGCAGAAGTAGCTGGTAAAGTTCTCAGACAGCTGTGCTATCCTTTAAGGCTTTCAGCTTGGCAAATGAACTTTCAGTGCTCTTAAAAGCACCCAAATTTCTCGTTCACAAGGGCACGATAATCCCTCTGCTTCTGATGCAGGTCTTTCTGAAACACCTGCCAAAAGATCATTGAAGTTAATGGATGTTTTCCCCAAGCTGCAGTCCCCACTCCTGTCAAGCTCCTGGGGTGCAGAGTCAACATACCCAAGGAAAATATCTCCCACAGCAAGACCCCAAAGGACCACACGTCGCTTTTTGTATTGTAGATTTTATCAAATATGGATTCAGGAGCCATCCACTTGAGAGGAAGTCGAGCCTGGAGTAAAAGGGACAAATCTGACTATTATTTTCAAAGCCTGAAAGATTTTAATCATAGATGAATCAACTATATATTGTTATGTAAATAATTACCATTCAGGCAGGAACCTGTGGGATTTCCTTACAGGCAGTCAAGATAAACCCACACTCATTCATACGCTTAACAAATTGTTGGAGTAAAAGGCTGTTTTTAAAAAAAAACATGTAGCACAAAACACCAGACATTGGAAACCTGTGACCAGACTTTTCTTTACAGGGATGTGGGAGTGTGTAGGAGCAGAGGTGTCTTGCCAGCATCATAGAGACAGGGCAGAAAGCCCTGCATCCAAGCACCAACCATTCTGTAACAATGTTGGAGCTATTCTGGGGAAAATTTTCAGAGCCAGAATTGCAGGAGCACATCAGCAATCCTTGAAGCCCCCTCAGCACAGCTTGTTAGGGTCTCCTGAGCAGTACCAAAGCTATGTGAACATTTCCCAGCTAATTTGCAATGCTGTAAACCCTGAAAATGTTGTACAGATGTGGGAATAGCTGTCAGGTGGGTGAGATCTCCAGAAAGAGACTCTTTGCATGGCTGCTATGCCCACACCAAATTCCCAAGGCATGGGTGGGTGCAAGCACAGTTTGCTGGCCCAGCCCTTCACAGCAGGGCTGGCAGGGCAGTCACCATAGTTGGGGCAAAAAACCAATGAGTAGGTGCTGGAGGAGCAAGTCCTGCTCAGTTGCTGGGGGCACCAGGAGCACTGGGGAGTACACACCTTCTTTTGGAGGAGCTATTTTCCTTGAAGGAAGTTTACAGAGTAAGGGGGTTATGGTGAATCAGCCAAGAAATGTCTAAAAACCAAAGTATTAACAGGGCAAAGCTGTGAAGCAGTCAGCATGTCTAAGCCTTATGCCTGAGGATTGAAATGCTTCCCAGCTTCCACAGCACATCTGGACAGCTCATCTTCACATAGAAACCAACAGCTTTTGAGCTCTTAAATTTGGGAAATGTGAACGTCTATAGAGCATTTTGATGGACAGTTTGAAATGACATGTTATAAACATTTGGGTAAATAAACAGCATCTTGACTTACATCTCCTTTTCTCACATAATCAGGATTCTTATAAATATCTCTTGCAAGGCCAAAATCACAGATCTTCACAACATTGTTCTCAGATAAAAGGATGTTTCTGGCTGCCAGGTCACGATGAATGCACTATAATAAAACAGTTTCACAATCAAACTGCATTTCCTTATTCCTGCCCACAAATTTCCTGTCTCCCATATACTTTAAAAATTATTATTATTATTATTAATATTATTATTGATAAATTTTTTAGGGAACTTGCCTGTAGTTTACCTAAAGTTACTGTAAACAGCAGTAATTATTTAAAAAAAAAAAATACTAAGTCCAGAAAGTGGCAAATTTTTAAGTCCTTTGACATTTCCAGGGAAAGAGCTGAATCATTTGGAGCTCCCTAATATATGTTGAAATTAAGGAAAAACCTACCACACCCAAAAGATCTTGCCCAAATGAATGAGCTTGACCCACTGCCTTCAGTCATGATCCTGTGTTTATGGATTATGGATACTTGAATAAACACAGTTATATTTATAATGCCAAGAGGAAAACAGCTCTTCCTTTGGGACCTCTCCCAAGGAAGGTGTCACTACAATGTAGACGTGATTTCACCTCTGAATCCTGTCCTAGTGCAGTGAAAAACCCTCAGTGCAAAGCTCACCTTTCTGGAGGAGAGGAACTCCATGCCTCTGGCCACCTGAAAGCTGTAAGAGATCAGGTCCTCCATGGTGAGGGGCAGCTTGTACAGGTCATCAGCATCTGCAGGGGTGGAAAGCAGGGTGCGTTACAAAGATAGCTCGCAGGCAGTTGTTTTCCCCTTTCTTATAGACCCCATTATTCCCATAAATTCAGTCTTTATGGAGGGGTATTTGAAGGTCAACCCACTGTCATTGGAAACAAAAATAGTGCTTGCTGTACACCCCATACTTTGGACACTGCTGTGTTTTCCCCAAAGATAAGGAGCAGTCAGAACAAACAAACACACATTTTCCTGTCAGATTTGGTAACCCTGGAAATAATCTTTTTTTAAATCTTCTACCCTCTGGACATGACCCTCTGAGCATCTCCCACGGATGTTTATTAGGGTGATAAATGAGGAAAAAAATTTCAGGGATTCACAGTATGTTGTAAAAATATCACAGTCCGTGTAGGGACAGGAAGGAATTAATACCTACCCTCCTCGTCCTCCTCCACATCACTCAGACTTTTATCTTCCTGGAACCCAGAGCTGGCGAAGCTCTCGCTGCTGGTGACACTGGCCAGCCTTTGTTTTTTGCTTTCCACTGGCTCGATATCCTTTTTCTCTTTCATTTGCTCTCCCTGCAGAGAGGAGTCCTTCAAACAAAAAGAGAAGAGGTGCTACATCAGAGCTGTGGAGGGGGTGGGGAGGAAGCGAGGCAGACTGCTGATGCCCTTCTGCCAGGCTGGTGGTCTCTGGTGTGGGTGGTCACATCCCGCACAGGTGGGAGTGCCCAGTGCCACTGTGGCAGGCAGGGGCTGGTGGCAGAGCTGTGCTCCACCAAGGTCATCATCCCCAGAGGGCAGAAGTTTGGTGGCTTGGGAGCAGCAGCACATGATTTTGGGGTAACCAGGGCAGTGGGCTATCTGCCACAGTGAGGATTTGCAGGGTGTATGGATGGACCTGTTTGCTGGGCTGTGCCTCATCTCAGCCTGGAATGAGACATCTGGAAGGGCTCATTTCTCTCCAGCAGACAGAGAAGGAGCATGAAGAAGTGGGTTGGGAAGGTTGTGCCCACGATGAGGTATCCCAGACCTCTCAAACATCAGCTTTTGGTCCCAACTTGCTTAAGACACCTGTCCCCATGTCCCTGCACAGAGTTTGGTGTGGGCTTGTAAGCCCTTTCCATGAGGAGCAAGGGCATTTGGTGTTTGAAACAGAGCTGCTGTTGGAAGTGACTGCCTCTCTTCAATGCCTTAATCCAATGCTTTCTTCTTATGGACAATCTTGTGATGGTTTAATGGGACACATGTTTGGGAAAAGCTCTCTCACTGCTGCCTGTAGAGCAGCCTGGCTGCCTGGCTGTACTCTTGTCCCCTCTTACTTTTCCTCTTGTCCTGCAACCATCTGTATTCCCTGTGCATGCCGGTGCAGAGCCAAACCTCCACCTCCTTCCTGCCCAGGCAACCTTCCCAAGGGTGCTGGAGCACTGGCGGTGGGACGGGGCTATGGGAATGACTCCACTCAGCATGGACCCTGCCCAGCCATGCTCCCTGCTGAGCATCCCACTCCAACAGGCACATGTAGGAGGAGCCAGTTGCTGTGTCTGATGTGGAGTACAGCATGGACAGCCTTGGGAAGAGAGGCTCGGCAAAGGCCTTTCAGAGGGGGATGTCCTTCGAGTGGGCTTTCTCACAGAGCCCTCCCCAAAAAAATCCCTGAGATGCTGACGAGCTTTTGGCACAGCTGAGCAGAGGTTTGGAGATCTGCTGTTCTGTATCCAGTCTCCTAAATCTCATGTCAGAGCCCTGGATCATTTGGAGGATTTTTTCTGGAACTATTTGAATTTTCTGGGACATTTGGATTTAGGTTTGTAATAAGAAACATATAATGAATTTGATTCAGAAGGCTGTGGGATGTGAGGACAAGACTCTAATCTCTTTTCCTCTTGATAGCTCTTCTCCTCACACAATAATAAGATTACTTGTAAATCTCTGAATATTAGGGTGTCTTGGGACATGAGATTTAATTGGTATTATCTTGTTTGTGCTCCCAGCAGTACTGAAATAAGTGGGCAAAACCACTTCCTCTGGCTTTGCTGACCTCAAGCTCACCAGGAATGGGTTCATCAAAAGCAGGGCAAGAGCGTGTGGGGACACTTTGGATAGGATCCACTTCCCCTCACTGTAGATGGCTCCAGCCAAATTAGTCACAGCAGTCTCCTTGCACAGTCAGGGAGGGAGAGGTGAATCCTTTCTTGGCACAACACATCCCACACCAAATATTAATATATGTCAGGTGAACCCAAAAGTCATTTCTCTCCTTTGGAAGAAGAGAGTCTGAGGAGACCAGCTCAGAGAGCTGACATCCACGTTACCAGCACTTATGTCAGGTAAGATGAACCCTACCAGGACCATCTGCCTGCTCACCTTGTTAGGGCAGAAAAGATTCCTTTTGCTCTTCAGATAGTTCGATAAATTCCCATACTTGCAGTATTCAACAATCACCATCAGAGGCCCTGGGCAATTAAATTTTAAAAAAACAAAAAAAAGCTTTTGAGCAGCATAAAGCAATAAAAGGTGACATCAGTTCTGAGAATTTTTCATGCCTGTAACTGCAACTTGAGTCCAGAATAACTGGCAACACGTCCTAAGAATTGGAAGGCTGCTTGAAGAACACTGGACATAATCAAAACAATACTGATTCTGTAAATTAGGGCAGGGCCTAATTTTGGAAAGCTGGATCTTGAGTCTGAGTCCTGTGGGACACTCTGTTTCCTCTTCAGGCAGTTCAGGCTGGAGTTCCACAGCCCACACACACTTGTTGAGCTAAAATAGGTGACATATCTAAAACAAACAATCTCCCATACTGGTCTTTTGATTTTCTTAGTGCACTATCATGGAGGATTTTACAACAGCTGCATTGTGATTCATAGTTCAGGGCCAGCAGCTGATATCCCTTGTTCCCAGCCTCTCCAGATTGTGTTTAACTTGAGCTTGAGCAGTGGAGTGAGTGAGATAAAGGACTGCATATTCCTAAATTCACACTTCACATATTAATACTAAAAGAGAGTTTAAAGAGAGGAAATGTTTAATCACTTCATTAAATGACTGAAAATCTCTTTTTCTTTCCATCTTTTTTTTCACCAGCTAGAGGATGAGCTCAAATATAAAAGTTACTAACTTGACCTCTGGTTGAAAAACAACATGGGTCACTGGATGTTATTGGGAGACAATCCAAACCCATTTTCAGAACAGTGAAGATTTTTTTACCTCCATTTTTTGTGCAAGCTCCCAACAAATTTACAATGTTGAGATGATGACCAATGTGGATTAGGATTTTCAGCTCTGTCATCAGTGCTTTGTACTCGCTTGCTGTGGCCCCTTCTGTAAATACAAAATAAAAAGTCAATGTGAAAAGACAAAGTACTGGTCCTGATGAGCTTTACCACTTGTCATTACTTTCCATTGAAATAATCTGTGTTACTGGATGTACTCCTTGTATTGATGTTCTCTCTCTATTCCTCCCTGCTCAGCATCCTCTTGATTGCAATTAAACCCCTGAAAAGAGTCAGGCACTCCACTTCCTCCCAGTGGACTCTATCCTATTTAGGACTGAGAGAATTTTTTTTTTTACATGAATAGTTCTGATGTTTCAGCCAAAAAATTGAAAGAACAAATAAAAAGGGATTTCAATATGATAATTAATTCTATCTAGAATTGGCTTCATCTGATCTGACTTCAGCTATCTAAGGGTTATATACCAGCCTGAACTAATCAATGTTTTAAGGAGCCAGTGTCAAGAACACAGTATTTCAGAAGCTGATGTAGCCATCAAGTTTAGCCATCTGTGTAAGGGAAAGATTAACTACTCCTGGGTGATGCCTTCCTGGTTCTGTTCATTATTCAGGAAGCCTGGAGATAGACCAGGGAAGTAAATATTAATTGGTTAAAGTGAAGCGACTGCATCTCACCCTTACCAGTCATGGTCAATAATAATAGGAATTATTGGATGTAAGAAGTCTCTCAAATAGATCCAAAGCATTCTATTTAGTGTTGAGTGAAGCTTCTCATTCCCCCTGAGCAATTTTTTTTCCTGCAGGATTTGATTTTGTCATGAAAACAAGAAAAAAACCATATTGCTTTCTATAGGCCCAAAAGGAGTTTTTCAGCTTAGTGACCCCAAGAGCAAGAAGAACAGTCCTGTGGAAAAAACCCTCGAGCTGAGTCTTGAAGGGCTTGGTTTCACCATCTGAATGGAAAGAGGCTTTCTTGGTGTCCCAGACAAAATTGTCTTCTACTTGGTGATCTGCTATTTGCTTGTGTGGGTGGTGATGCTTCCCCTCCACCACATGGGAATTCTGTGAGGATAATGCCTAATGAATGAGTGCAGAGCTCCAGGATAATCTAGTGAGGACACAAGGAATGAGGCAGATCTCCCCGTGCTTTAGGTGAGATACTAAAGATACCTACAGAGGATCTGGTCACCACTGGCTCTCTTCATTGTCAGCAGAGCTGAACAAGGACTCAGCTCCTCATATCCATTCCATCCTAAGGAATCTGCCTTAGGATGGGATGAACTGTTGTCTCTCACCACTGCCAGTGAAGGGCATTTGAGTGACTAACTCAGATAAAGGCGTCTGCTCTGCACATGCATGTGTGAATCCCACCAGGAAGACTTCTTGTAGCTGCCTTCTGCTCCTTGGTGGTGCTGGCTGGCACAAGAAGCCTGCTGATGTACACAAAGAAACCCTGAACCCAGCAGTCCACTCCAAGGGCTGGAATTTACATGTAGACATCTCCTGATAAATGACAAGTAAGCATATGTGAAGCTGGGAGCCACTGGCTAAGATGGATTCATTCAAACTTCCCCAACAGAGTCAAAGGATAGCATTGGGGTTCCAAGCCATACTGGCAGAATAGGGGATGTGTTCTGGCAGAGAAACAACACCAGAAAGAATTCAAGGATTAAGACAGAGAAGTAGTGCCGCACAAACTCCTGGGGCAATGCAAAAAAAAAACCAAAAAAAAAAACCTGCTCTGATCCTTACAAACATAAAGAAAGGAAAGCTAAATACACAGGAAGGATGCCACTAGGACCCTGGGTTAGGGAATTCAATTACCGCTGCTGCAGGCTATGACTGGATATCATCCTGCTTGCTAACTTCCCAAGCGCCCTCTTCAAATTAACAAGGGGGTTTTGTCCTTTCTGCTCCAATGAGAAAGGTGGCAGTGAATAGCTGGGGGATGATTTTACTTTCAGATGAGTACTGGTGTATGAACAGTGCTGGCAAATCCATTGCACAACCTGGGTGTCAGCATGCTAAGCAACCTGTGATGAGCCTGCAGCCAGTTCAGAGGGGGCACAGCTGCACAACACCACCAAGATTTAAACTGCTCAATGTGTTTAGCTTAATAAAAGGGCCTTCATGAAGAAAAATCATTGTAAAATCTAAAGGAGAGGGTTAGAATGAGATGCAAAAGTCAGGCACATGTGAATGAGACATAAGGCATCTGGTTTTAATGGTAAGATGATCATTCCTTGGAATGAATGACCAAGGAAAATATGAAAGTTTCTATCCAAGTGTCTTTACATCAAGGTGGATACCTTATACTTCAGCTAAGTTTCATTTACAGCATTTGGTAAAGAGTCAGTTGAGCATAATGGTATGACTTTTTACTGAGAATGCAGTTCTTATTTCATAGTTCTGCCATTTCATTTGTGGTGGTCCTGCAACTTGGTTGGTACACATTTTGGAGGCTTTAAAAAGTTATTGGGGGAAGCTCTTGCTTTTGGCAGAATTGTATAAAAAAATGCACCACTACATAAGGCATCGTTTTTTCCAATGCAGCTTTGCAGCAAGATACCTTTCAACATTTTCACAGCAACTATTCTGCACGTTGGTGATTTCCTAATTCCAAAGGCTGATGCTTGTACCACCTTTCCAAAAGCTCCATGTCCAAGAGACTTTCCTGTAAAGAGAATGAAGTGGAGAGATGCATCTTGGTGAAAAAAAGAAATCCATCAGCAAATGGCTTCATAGATCATGAACTGAAAAATGTACTTTCCAATCAATCCCATAGGTATATTTCCAACATATATATTTCCAACCTGGTTTAGGTTTGCTGGTTTATTGGTTTGTTTGGTTTTTTAAGCAAGCAGTCAAACTAGAAGACAGAGTCATCAGAGGGAGCAAGTGATAGGAGTGAATTTGTCACTAAATGAACGCAACCATTCATTGGAGGTACGTGGCTTCAAACTTGATTTTTTCAGTCTAGCTTTGCCAGAGAAAGATTTTGCTCCTCTTTTCCCTGAGCACACTGCACCATGCAGCAACCTGTGGCGCTGCCAGTTATGTCTTTAATAACACAGACCCCTTGACCCCTTGACAATGTGCTCACATGGACCGTTCTGGCTGACTCTACCCTGCTACAGAGGCTGTCAAGGCTTGCTCAGGGAGAACTTGTCAACATATCAGCTCTAGCAATAAGTTTTATTTCTAAGTAACTATTTTCAGATTGCTTTTGTGCTTCACCTTCAGCAGAACCCAGGTACCAAAGTAGCTAACAAGAGTATGGCAGCAGGATCTGCAGTATTGAGAAGAGCAGAAAATAACAGTCAGCTTTTCATATAAAAACAAAGGATAACATGTACCATATATTTATTTCTCAGATATGCACATGTGGCATGACCACCACCACAGAAAAATTTCCTGTTCCTGTGTTGAACACCTTTGACTGGCTCTCACTTAGACATCTACCTTGTTAGTATCTGAGTGAGAGATCAATCCCACTCAGGTACTTGCAAGCAGAGAAAAAGAGCTGCTATCTGTACTAGTTTAAATCAATACTGCCTTTTATATGTGTATATTGTATCTAAACTGTAATTCTCAGTATGTCTGTCAGTAGAAGTAAATAACATAAGTTATAAAAGCAATGGAGACATGAAGTGGAATATGCTGAGCCAAAAAAAAATCCCAGAAAATTATTTCCACCCTAGATGTGCAAAAGTGTTGCAATTTTTTACAGCAAATAAAAACCACAAATAACTTGATCTACATAACTGAAAACATCAACAAACTGACCTTTGGGAAGGGCTTAGTGTTTGATAGAGAAATACAGATGAATCAGTGTGCATCTAAAACCTACTGTAGCCTTTTTCAGTTACTGCATACAGATTCTTCATTCAGCAGATGCGTAAGGGAAGCATCATTAAGACTCAAGTCTCAGTTTTCTTAGAATTGATGTGTTTAGTCCTCAACATTTTGACTCTCCATGGTTCTACACAAAGGACTTACAGTTTGAGGTCCTATAAAACTGGTCAAATCTTTGTTTAATCCTTAGCTTTAATTCACTTCCCACATCGTGATAACCTACTTAGTCACCACTTGGAAAACACACCGGCTCATAAAGCTGCACAAACTGCTAACCTTTCAGAAAGGAGAATGAGCGCTGGAAACAGCACTTCCTTCTCTAAACAGTGGTGTGATTCAATGGGAAACTGTAACAACACTCATTCTTGCTGCTCTGCTGCTGTTTGTACTGTGTTGAATAGTAGCACAGGACAGGGCTGCTTTAACTTTACATCATGTAGCTCAAATTTCCACAGTTTAGTATGCAGTTGTTGTTCTTGCAGAAGTCCCTTCTGTTGACATACAAAGTAACTACAAAATTATTAATCAGAGTAATATTAAGCTGCCCAGCTGTCTGAGCAGTCAGTTTGTCATAGCCTTTGAGCAGCTACACTGGATGTGTTTGGGGTAATGTAATGCTGCAGCATTTAGATCCAGACCAGTGAAGCAAAGTGCTCTACTTAAGTTTTCCACACTTGACTTGGATTTGCTGGGCCACTCAGAACACATTAAAGTGAACATACACCTCAATCAAGGAGTTTTGGTTCAGGAGAATTTCCTTTCAGTCCCATTTTAGCACAGTCCTTCAAGCATGCCAGTTGCTGGACCTGGAGCATTAGCAAAAAGCACTTGCAGGCACCGCACCCACGTTTTTGGGAGAGAGCACAGGCTCAAAGGTGGGCTCATTTCTCAGGTTCTTTGCCACTGCTTGAGTCATCTGGGTTTTCCCCACGGGTGGCTTCACGTTTTCCATGATGTTACGCAGGACAGCTGTGCACGTGCAGGAGTGGGAAGCGCTGTGCTCAGTGCCAGCGCCGTGGGCTCGCAGTGCACAGGAGGGAGCAGGCTCGGGAAGCACCTGTGACACAGTGCTGGAGCAATGCCCCGGGCCCTGCATCCCGGCATCGGCACTGTGCCACCTCTCCAGGTCGGGAAGGTTAAGCCCAAGCGGGAGGGGAGAAGCAACGATGTTATCGCCAACCACGCTGACAGTGATTTATGGCACTGGAGTTTTCTGCCTAATGAAAAGATGACATTTTGCTCTCAGTGAGACTAATCTATAATGAATGTTAATTACCCTGACTTCAGTGATGCCCATATGAAATTTCCTGTAATGGCTCTACCTCTTACAGATGAAGGGAGAGTCCTGTTATATAAGCATTGCATTGCAGCCGTGGGCTGTGTGTATGCATGTTGGAGGAACACACAGCAAAAGAGATGTGGGCTGAAAGGAGAGACTTCTTTGCAAAAGTTATAATAAATATGTGTCCTGGAGGATAAGTAGGTGGGAAGAGAAAAACAGTCTCATTAGATGCTGGAAGGGGTTGCATTTCTAAGTAAAAATATTTTTTAAAAACCATAGAAGCACATTTTGTGTTTGTGAGACACTAATCCTCAGAGACTGCCAAGGTTACTCAAAGACTGAGCCAACTGCCATGTAAGCGGGACTTGCACTGAGCTAATCTAGCATGCTACACATACACAACTTCTTCAAATCTGGTTCTCATTCGTTGTCAGCATTCTTTATTTGTTTACAGCAGTTCTTCCACTTTTAACTCATTCTCTGGTTATTGTTCATCACCTCTGGAAGCCAAACACTAACCCTGAAAGGCATGGGTTTTTCCTTGGTGTTTACATTCCATTTCTCTTTTTTTCTTTCCCAGTGGTCACATTGTCTGCACATCAGGCTCTTGGTCCATTGCTGTAAGAAAATTGTCTGAAGATTGAAGTCACTCCAGCACAAGGTTCCAGCATTCCCAGAATTATGTATGACAATTATAAATCGAGAGCAATATATTTCAGCTGTGCTTATCCACATCTGGCTACTTTGTGTCTTCTGGCAGGCAAATTTAGTGCGATCCTAATTTTGCACATGTTAACCAAGCTCTGTTCCTGATACCCAGAAGACAGGAGGAATCTGTTACAGCTCCTAACTAAAATGCAAGGATTTTCTAGACCTTGCTGTAGGACAAATGCAATGCATGCCTGAAAGAACAAACAGCACTATAGCAACGAGGCTGAGCTTATCACTGACATTTTAATGTTGACCTTCTTGCTAAAATCTGTGTGGTTTCTGGAGGGATTCAACAACTTCAAAATAAGGTCCCTTCACCCCTTCCTTTCTCATCAACCCCACACTAGGTCTAATAAGGAATGGTCCCAAACCCATGCCTTTTGCTCGGACATCTACTGGGGAGCTGGCTGTAGGTTTAAAGTTTTCAAGGGTATTTATTTATTTATGTGTGGACTTACATGTCAAATTCTTGCACTTTATGGTGCAATAACAGAATATTTATAAAACTGCATCACAGAGGGTAAACAAGGCGATTGTACTGGAAAAAGAATGAGAGGGAGAAATGGGAGGGGGTGCAGGATGGATTATGGGGACCCATTTCTGCACAGGTTGTTTTCCAAGCTTCCAGGTTGAAGAAAGGGAAGAAAACCATAGAATCATGGAATATCCTGAGTTGGAAGGGACCCACAAGGATCATCCTTGTGGATGATCCTGGCCCTGGACAACACAATTCCAAGCAGCACACCCTGTGCATGTGAGTGTTGTCTAGATGCTTCTTGAGCTCTGTCAGGCTGGTGCTGTGCTCACCTCCCTGGGGAGCCTGTGCCAGTGCCCAACCACCCCCTGGGTGAAGAACCTTTTTCTAATATCCAATCTAAACCTCCCCTGATGCAACTTCAGGTCATTCCCTTAGGTCCTGTCAATGGCACCACAGAGGAGAGATCAGTGCCTGCCCTTCTCTTCCCCTCATGAAGAAGCTGTAGCTGCAATGAGGTCTCCTCTCCACTCCTCTTCTCCGGGCTGAACAGATCAAGCAACCTCAGCTGTTCCTCAAACAGCCTCCCCTCCAGACCCTTCATCATTATTATAGTGAATCACCAAAACTACAGTAAATGCCAAAGGTCAGGCTCCTGAGACTAGAGAGAGAAACATCAAAGTTGGCAGTCTGACTTGGAATTCTTTTGTTGCTCTTTTTGTGTCATATTTTAAGTAAATCAGTTTCCAAAATATAGAATGCATCACTCCTGTCTATATTCTCCTTCTGTGGCCAGGTGGCTAACTTAATAGATGAGGGAAGGCTGTGGGTGTTGTCTACTTGGACCTTAGTAAAGCCTTTGTTACTGTCTTCCACAGCTGTTTCCTGGAGTGAACAGGTAGATTATTCATAGTTGGACTTCATCTTAAGGGTCTTTTCCAGCCCAAATTATCTTGTGGTTCTATTTTCTCTTTCCTATATGAAGTCCAAATATACATGAAAAGTCAAGTAGACATGGTCAGTCAGTCTTAAAGTCTGTAATCCATTCACAGATCAGCGCTCTCTGTGTGGAATAGATCACACCAAACCTGGCAGTACATTGTGCTAAGTGCCTAGAACACATCCAGCTCCCCTTTACCCATAGTTGCAGACACAATCAATCCAAACTCTATATGAACTATTCCAATATTACCTAGTTTTAGCCTTTCTCTTGCAATTTCCCACTTGCTGGCATCATAAGGCAGATGTTCACATTGCTCATCTAAGGGGACTTCATCAGGATCCATTATGATTGACAGGTAATTGTTGGTCTTCATTTCAGAGGAACGAGGCTAGAACACAAAGACATTGCAGAATGAAAAAGAGGATTAGAGTATCTGTCAGCATCTTGTTTGGATCAAGGGCTCCAAGTTCATTCTGTTCACAAGGCTGCAAGTTTCACTGCACACTGGATGGCTTGGTTAAGTCCTCTTTGGCTTTCCTATAGGTTCCAAGAGTTTTTATATAAAAGAAACTCCTTCCTCTAGCTTTCCTCCCATCTGGACATACCAGTTTCTTCAATGAAATCCATGTGGGCCTCTATTAACATATGGTGTTATAACACAGGCCCTCTGCACAGTCAGGAGAAATACTTTTAGCAAGTGACTAAACATTGCTGATAAAAATAACTTTCCTTCATGATTGTGCAAAGCAAGAAGTGGCCACATGCAACAGATGGAGATCTACTGCCAGTGTTTATTTGTTCCATATATCCCTCAAAGATGGGTCATATGTGGTTAGAAATTGTGCAAGACAAGTTGACATTGTACACTTCACAAACTGCTGACAAATTTGTAGGATTTTTTTTTTTTGGTATAATTTCTGAATAATTTACTCAAACCATTTGAGTCTGGAGGAATTTATTAACAGCTGTACTCAAACACATAGTTTAAAACATAAAATTTCAAATTAATTTGCCAGTTTAGTTTCTCCTGCACAAATGGATTATCCACTTCATGTGAGAAATGTAAAGAAGGATGAATCTGATCTGAAAGTCTCCTGCAGTTCATCCATTTTGAAATATATGTTCCTTCAAAGAGCATCAAGATTTCCATTCTAATCCACTGGACTTTTCTTGACACAGGAGTACTTATCTTTCTATAGAAAAGGTCTAGTGTTTGCCATAATATCCTGCCTATTAGTTGGAATTTATGGGAAATCTGCAGAACTGAACCTGAAGTTGTTGCTTTTCCTAAACTTGTGGAAGTAGCACATGGTCAAAGACATACAGATACCACAAACACACAGTTATAACCACATACTCTCTTTTCTATTATTTGCCTCAACTGCCTCCTAATACTTTCAACTTCCCTCCCCTACAGTTTGGAAATATGTCCCTAATATGTCCCTGCATTTCCAGGCACATTTTTTGAGAAGGATGTTCCCAGCAGTGGATGCCTTAATTACAAACACAACTAGACTAAAATGACAGTAATTAACCACTGCTGTTCTAGGTACTTTTCATCCTCCCCAACCCCATAAATTTTGTCCCAAGAAGGATGCACTGATGCTTGGGAAAAGTCAGGAGGATTATAAAACCTGTCTCCAAACCGTCCACTAAGTCTGGAAAGAACATGGATAAGTGGAATATGAGTAGAAACAGAAACTTGTGTGGTGCTCCAGAAAGGGCATTTCTAGATAGAGATGTGTGTACCAGAGTGCTCCTACCCATCACATTAGAAGAGCTTTGGAGTGGACCCATTCCAGAAAAAGCAATAGGGGAGTGGAAAAGTCAGGCAGTTTCCCACAGTTCTTTCTTCAGATGCACTCAATATCAAATTTTTGGCACAAATAGAGATTTGAAGCAACATTTTCAATGATGAATAATTGTTAAGGATATAATCTGTCCCTGTGTGCATCACAGAGAGGTTTTAAGTAAATGCTCTTGGAGAGCATATTTTTTTTTTTCTGTTGTGGCAACATAATTTGTATATAAAATTTAATTCAGAGCTAATTCCAGACATAAATCTTTGAGAGTAAGGGTTTATACGAGAAACACAGAGAAGACCATAAACACAGACTAACCCTAGTTGGAAAGTTGCCTCAATATGTCACTTAGTTAAAGTCCCTTGTTCTACATGATATTTTTATTATCTGATGATATTTTTATTATCTTTTAACAATCTAACAAGTTTTGTTCTCATAAAAAATAATAAAAAAAAAAATCTGCAACCCCTTGCTACACTTAAAGCTTGCTTTTTCCCAAGATTTGCAGTCACATTATAACTTGCTTCATCATTACTGTTGCGCATTCAGTACTGGTCCCTCTTGCCTTGTAATTTCCCTTACAGCTATGAAGTTTCTCCACAGCTTTAGCTGACCTCTGCTTTCCTTTTCCCCCAACCTCCCACGCGTTTCTCCTCACCAAAGCCTGGAGGAGCAGGAATGCAGGCAGTGACTGCTGCCATACTGCCCTCATTGGGAGGCCTAGTGCTGCTTTCCCATCAGTCAATAAATAGTAGTCCTTAGTGCCCAGCCCAAGACACTGGCAGGCCTTAATGCAGCTGGAGATGGCAGGTCTGCCAGGCTGCAGTGGCCCTTCAGCAGCCATCCCTCAGGCAGCTGGACGTGCCCAGCTGTGGTGGCTGTGAGCAGGTCCCTGTGGTGCTGCGCTGTGACACCCCTGCGCTGGTGGTGGGGTGGGAGTGAGGAGAGAGGGCACACAGCCATTTCTCAGCTCGTGTCTTGCAGTACCTTCCCTCAAATCCATCTGCTCCTGCAGATTACACTGAGAGCTTCCTGTCTGCTGAGGAGCTGGTTTTTGTGTATTTTGTATCTTGCTGCCGTGGTTTAGCCTGCACACACCATACGATGCACACAGGGTGCTGTCAGCAAAAAGGGGTTCTAAACCATCACAGTCAGCCTTGACAAGAAGGAGGGTCAGCTTCAGGGGCAGTTACATTTATCATGTTGGTACAGGATCGTCTGCTCTAGAAGATGTACCACCAAAACTCCTTCAGCAGAATATCACTTTGGAAGTGATGTAATTGTACCAGACACTGTGTGAACCAGACCCCAGCACATTCTGTGAAGATCTGTCATTCCCACTCACTCAGATCTTCAAAGACATTAGGATGCCAAACCCCCACAGTTTTTATAAAGGAATGAGGATGCCTTTGGTGTGAGTCAGGCACCCAAGTTCTTGTGAGCCTCAGAGCCTTGTCCCCACCCGGACTTTTCTTTCTGGCTTACTCATACTCAGGCTTGCAAGTCACAGTTCTCCAGCACCCATCAGCAGCCTGTTTTTTTCACCAGGAATAAGGGGGAGCAGTATCAAAGGATTATAGAATCATAGGATATTCTGAGTTGGAAGGGACCCACAAGGATCATCAAAGCTCAATTCCTGGCCTTGCACAGGACAGTCCTAAGAGTCATGCCATGTGCCTGAGAGTGTTGTCCAAACACTCCTTGAACTCTGGCAGACTTGGTGCTGTGAAAGTGAAACAGAATTTTTCTTTGGTAGACTCTGCAATCCCAGCAACCTGGGAAAAATTTTCTGACATGAACAAAGGGTTTCCAAGGAGAGGCAGGTTCCACAGAGAGATCCCTGTCTGTTCTTACCCTCTTCAGCTTGCGAATGAAGAGTGTCAACAGGAGCCAGAACAGTGTTGCAGCCAGACAGGTACAGGTCAGAGTTATCAGCTCCAGGTTTGACCTCTCTGATATGCCTGGGAAAATCAAGAGGGAAACATATTATAAAATGACCTGCAAACCAAGGGCACTTCATGGTTTTGTTTTGGCTTTTTTTTCCATTAAAATAAAATACCAGGAAGGACCCGCTCTTTTCAATGGGGTATTAATCTCTGTTTGGACTGGCTCACACAGCCAAAAAAAAAAAGGTCTCCTGCAGCCTCAGGAGAGGACAAGGCTGCATAGAGGGGATGGCTCTGCTGGCCCTTTCCCACAGGTGGTACTGTGCTGTGAGAGCTGCTGCTAACATGCAGGACAAGCTCCTGGGAGGGTTTCTGCTGGTGTAGGCACCAGTGACTCCAAGTGTGACCCAGGGCAGGTTGCAGTGCTGCTGGTTGGGGTTTGCTGTCCAGGACCTGATGCCTTTCCTTATCCACTTCTCAGAGAGTTCTTCCCTGCTGGTGGCTGAGCCCTGCAGCCTGCACCTCCATCCCAGACATGCTGTAAGCTCTCCAGCCCTCACCAAAACCATCACTGGGGGTGACCTGGGGATTCTCTTGGAGACTCATGGTGCTGCCATGAGCTCTTTTTCCCATGGCTTGGATGGATCTGATCTGTCACCTGTCACCTCATAGACAGCATATACCGGGGTCTTGAGCCTCATTCCTACTGGGCAGAAATCCAGGGCATATGGCTTAGCCCTCCCTCCAATCCACTGCTCCCCTGGCAGGCTCTGTGCCCTCAGGTCTCCTGCCAGTCACACCAGCAGCACATGGCCAGGCTCCCTGAGGAAATGCAGGACACCCTCCTTTCCCAGCAGCTTCCCATAGAAGCCAGGTGGCAGGGAGCTGGGAGAGCTCTAGAAACCAGGGAACTGATTAAGCACAGAAAGGGAAAAACAAAACTGGTCACAACTGAAAATGAAGCAGCAAGAAAACATGAACATTAGAAATCTGGAAAGTATTAGAGCCCACTGACAAATCTTTAAAAACACTGAAATAAAACTCACTTCAGACTGCTATTTAGGGATTTGTAAAATAGATTCAGAGCAGTTTGTTTTGCAAATCCTGTGATCGCGTCAAAAATCCCACACTTCCCACAATATGTTTTCCATCTGATTGGTAGAAAATGCAAAAAGAACCATCATGTTCTGTCTTTTATTTAGAGGGTAAATGAGAGGACAAGGAGGAGTAATTCTGAACATGATTTCACAGTAGTTTTGTCAACTGCACTTGCAGAGTTTCAGAGCCTGGCAGCTTGGTGTTACTCCTGACAAATGAAAAGGTGTTATTGTGTCTCACTGGTGAGTTTACTGGGTAATCCAGAAGGATGTGCTGCCTGGTTTTAGGCAAAAGGCTACAAAGCTTTGTTTAGAGGATGTGCTGCTTAACTGGCATAATGCCTTCCCTCCCTAAAAATGATAATCAGATTTGTATTCATGCCCCATATCTATTTCCCTGGCATGTCCATTCTGGAGCTTCGAGAATAAAGCTCATTGAGGAAAAGCATGACTGCAGCTGCAAGAATGGGGATACAATAGTGTCCAGAAGTACAAAAGAGTCCTCTTTTCACAAGTATTTTTTTGATTTAGATATGGAATATAGTGGTAGCATAAACAATACAGCCTAATGCTGCTTGCCTACTCTCTGGCACCAGCATTTCCTTTTACATATGGATAGTCTCCTCTTGCTTCTGAGCAGCACTTCTGCAGATGGCAGATAATAGTTTCTGATATTTATTCAGCAAAACCTGAAGGGGCTGAAGGTTCATTTGTTGCCACAACTACATATGGCAGAACACAGAATACCCACAAGGTACAGCCAGGCCTGGGGTGGAAGACAGCAACCCTCTAACCACTACAGCAGCTGCTCAGGAGTCAGCAGAGATGCGAAGGTGCTGTCTGAAGTGTTTGAGTAAATGTAGGCAACCAGAAAGCATTTCTCCAGCTGGGCTGGGTTATCAAATGACAGAGTCCTAGTCTTGCTGAAAGCCTGGAAGTCAGAGCTCTCTCAGCTCTGACTGAGACACTCTCTCTGAGTGTCTCTCAGCTGGGTAGAAAAAGGTTTCATTTGGGGCAGAACAGGCAGAAGCACTCAGAAGAGGCGTTAGAATTAGCAGAGTTTGGTGAGGCTTTAATCAGTACTAAATCCCTCTCTCTGTCTGGTAGCTGAAGATTTCAGGCATCCCCTTACACCTCCATCCCAGAGCTTTACTCACCAGACACCTCATTAGACAAAGACCTTTCCCTGTGTGCAGCTCTGCCCCATCTGCCTGATTCTGCCCCAAGCAGCTGCCCCTTTCCCCCCCAGAGTCCCTCCAAAAGCCCCCCTGCACCACCCCACATCTGCAGGACTGCAGAGGGGTGAGGAGGGGCTGAGTGAAGAAGTGCCACCAGCAGCAGCTTCTCTGTTCCAGTAGCAACAGAAGCCACCAGAACCTTGCAAGTATGTCAGGATGAGAGCCTGGAATAATCTGCTGATCCCTCCAGCTACAATCTCAAGCCTTTGGCTGATGTGGACTTTCTCATTAGGGTTTCGGCTCTAAACACCTAAACATTGTGGTGCAGCTCAGGTGTCAACCAGGGAAAAAGCAATGCCTGGGGCAACAATGCCAATCTGCTGCACCTAAAGCATCCCTCACCCCTACCCCAATAGCATCTACTCTGCTTAATCCATGTGATCTCACAATCACAGCACTGCAGCACTGGCATGGGTGCTCAGAGTTTGTCATAATTTAGCCAGACCATGGGTGATGACACCAGTTTGAACTGAGGTTGAACTATTGACCACCAGGACTCCATTCCAAACCTCTTTAGTGGACTTCTGAGGTAACGGGAGTCTTAGTGTCCCCTGATGTCCACCTTTAATCTTGCAAACTGAAGTCATGACCCAGGCTGAACTTCATTTAGTAGCTGTGGGAATTCCGGTTAAACTTCATGGAGAAGTTCCTGATGACTTCAGCATGACTCAAAAGGAACTACAACTTTTTGAGATACAAAGTCAGAAAGGTTAGGTAGGTAGGTGGATAGGTGGGTAGGTAGGTAGGTAGGTAAACAGATAGATAGATAGATTGATTGATTGATAGATAGATAGAAAAGTTATTTTAAAAAAGTAATTTAAATGGAAGTCACTTTAAAAGCTAACACTATTTTTATAGTGTCAGCATTGCATTGTCAGCAGTGAATACTTAATAAATGAGATGTTTTCCTTTTCATCAGCAGGATTCATATTAAGTTATCAAGCATCAGCTTTAAGACGGGGCACACTGCTCTATTCCTTTGCTTGTTATATGTCCCTATTTCAGTGAGCATGAGCTGTAAAAGGTGATCCTTCCTTTACCAACACATCTCCTTCAAAGCAGCGCCTCTACAACTAACTGTATCCCTGGAGCTGTGAGGGTCCTCAGTAGGGGAAGCAGGAAAGGGCTTTCATGGCAGCTCTGCAAGCATGTTTTCCCCTCACAAAAAAACTTCCCAAGAGTCTGTGTTTGCCCCATGCCCAGCAGCATTTCTCCCCAGACTTTTAGGGATACAGTCCCCTCCACCTTCTGGATGCTCTGGAAGCCATTTGCTGTTTCTATTCTGTCCTTGCAGATTTGTTGCCTCTTCGGTTCCTCAGCCAAGAGCAAGCAGACAGATTGCTCTGACATGCCCATAGATATGGCCCTTCTTCTCCACAGTTAGCTCAACAACTCCTGCTTCCAAACCAAACACAGCCTGCAATTATTTAAAAAAGCCCTTTGATTCCCCCATCCATTCATCCATCTCGGACACAAAAATAACACATTGTTTTATCTGTGAGTATAAGAATGTTTTTTCAGAGGAAATAAAGAGAGCAGACAGTTTCCTTCCTGACTCATTCACAAACTACTCTTCCAATCTTCCAAACGTGGCCATCAACACGAGGCACTGCTCTGTTCCCTTTGATCTGCAGCCCCGTGTTCCGAGAGTCCCAGGACAGAGGCAAGGCTTTGGTGCTCACAGCAGCAGGCACAAGGCCCATGTTCTCAGAGAGACAAGAAAGTGGCAAAGCTTAGAGAAAGCCACACATTCAAGCTCTGATCTTGTCTCTCCAGGCTCAAGGATGAGGTGGGAGGCTGCCATTTCCTGGGGGAGGGACACTCGCTCCAAAGCAGTGTAGGAATGAGTAAAAAAACCTCTAGTGATATCCCTTCATGTAGTAGGAAAAGAGTGGAAAGACATTTTCCTTGATAGCAGTAGATAAGACAAACTGTCTCTCTTTTCATCATCCAGTCTCAAAGCCATAAATTTTAATGTGGTAGTCTTCATCTCCTGCTCCCATAGAAGTCATACATTAACATATTGCTCATGGTCCCTCTGGACATGTAACCACAGAAGAAGCCTGGAGGCTGCTCTCTTTCCTCCCCTCTGGACTAGGATATATGACTTCCTAGAAGACATCTGACAGAATGCTTGTGGTTGCAATAAACAGCCAAGCTTCAATTATGTTAAAAATCAATACAATAATGAATTACATTGCCCAGGACTATGAATTAGTAGGATGATTTGGACAGCAAGCAGCTGGCACAAGTTATTCATTTAGCTGTTGCAGCAGCTGTAAAAGCCTTAGTATTATCAAGGCACTCAGAGGGAGGTGGTTCTGCCTCTCTGCTCTACTGTTGTGAGACCCCATCTGGAGTGCTGCATGCAGCTTTGGGGCCTCCAACAAAAGAATTATGTGGATCTATTGGAGCGAGTCCAGAGGAGGGCCACAAAGATGAGCAGAGGGCTGAAGCACCTCTCCTATGAGGACAGGTTGAGACAGCTGGAATTGTTCAGCCTGAAGGGGAGAAGGCTCCAGGGAGACCTTTTAGCAGCCTTCCATTACTTAAAGGGGGTCTAATGGAGAGATGGAGAGTCATTGCTTCCAAGGGCATGGAGAGATAGGACAAGGGAGAATGGTTTCACCCTGAAAGAAGACAGGTTTAGATTCCATATTAGGAAGCAATTTTTTACGCTGAGCATGATGAGGCCCTGGCACAGGTTTCCCAGGGAAGTTCTGGGTGCTGCATCCCTGGAAGTATTCAAAGCTGGGTTGGAGGAGGCTTTGAGAAACCTGGTCTGGTGGAGGTGTTCCTGCCTTCCAACAGAACAGGCTGGAGCTAGAGGATGTTTGAGGATCCTTCCAATCCAGACCATTCTATGATTCTATAATTGTTCATAAACGGATAGGTGTTTTAACTCCTCAATTTCACCAGTTAGGCCAGCCCACATGTGCATATACTTATCCCTGACCTTTTAAAGCAGAAACATCATTGTATCATCACTATTAACTCTGACTGACACACTCATGGCAAAAAATCAATTCTAGTTGCAATTGTCTTGTGCTGCAGGGTGGTATCCAAATACTGAGAAGTATTCAGACACATTTAACAATTGCATGACAACATCCACAAACATATAATCTCCACCTAAGAGGCCTGGTTATATTCAAATTGTGTTCTTTAAGGAGCAACTGAATGCATCTAGGACTACTTACTCAACACCAGGTCAGTAAAATAGATTATGTCAAATTTAATACACGCACGACACTGACCTATATGGAGAATGTCAACCTACATCTGTAATCTCATAATTCATGAGTCAAAAGGGTACTCAATGAAATTGAAAGGTCACTTAATAAACTTTCTTTTTATTGAATGTAAAATTAGTTTATTTCACTGCCACAGGCTTGAGTCGAGATTGTCAGAAGGCAGAACAATGCTGGACATTTCAATTATTAGCACGATAACTCCAGTAATGGTTACAGAAATAACTAAATCAAACTACTTCCTTGTAGTAGTACCTTTGCATATGTAGCTATTGCTAGGCTAAAATATTCCAGTCTGATTTGGCAATTCACTTTACACTGAAAAATAAACAAATTAGAGTATTGCAGGCCTCTAATTTCTATGGGATTAATCTGAAATGGGAAAATGTGTGGGTAGGAGAGTGTTACTTACTCTAGTTTTTGTTTGTTTTGCTGATACTAAATTTACATTTGTCTTCTACCCTGACCTGATCTTTGTTGGGTTGAAGCAATTCCTCTTTTTAGGTCAGTGTAAACATACTCTGAGTTAGCATTTCCTGCTGGGCTTCCTTTCCAACCTGGTATGCTTCCCTTGCTAGGACTTCCTCCAAATTGCTTCAGAAATCACCAGAGGAGTCCCAGGTCATACCCCTGCCCTTCCAGCCTAAGAACATCACTCTGGAAGGCTTGCTCTTCCCATTTAGTGTGGTGCTTTACCTTGTACCGTGACATACGCCGCACTCTCCACGGACCCTTTCAAGTTGGTGGCTATGCACTGGTAAAGTCCTTCATCCTCCTCTTTTACTCTTTCAATAAACAGCATTCGGCTTCCAGGCCCTAAAATTATTCCTGTGAAATGAAATATTTTGCAATGAGAGGCAGCCAGGATATAAACAAAACCTGGCCCTTGTGTAATAGTATCTGCTGCAAGTTTTTCTCAAAAGAAATCTGCACAGCACAATGTTGTCTGCAGGAAAGCCAAGCACACTTGGACACCTTGTGAGTCTCTTGGAAATCAGTGTTTACAAAGCAATTGTGTGAGTCAAAAAGCTCAGCCTAAGGGAATGTCCTTGGAAGTACTTGGTACTGTTTATGTTGATAGCACTGTGCCTCTGCTTTCATCCAGGTAAGCACTTCAGCATGTCTGCAGCTTTTGGAAAAAGGATAACCTGATTACTGCACTTACAGGCCCAGGTTTGCCCCAGAAGCAGCTCAGGCTCAGAGCCCTTCCAAAAGCCATTCAGACTGTCCCTATGGGCAGCAGACTTGCTCCAAATCTCACCTGCCCATGTGTTTGGAACAATGTGCTCCTTCACAAAGGGGCTCCAGAGAGTGCAAAGAGAATGCCCATGCGGTGTATCCTAAAGCATAGGAGTTACCTGAAGTTTTAAACATCTTGTTTATTCCAGATAGGTCAACCCAGAAGACAGCCTGGACAATACTCCAAGAAGCAAGGAAGAGGCAGGGAGCAGATTTGGCCTCACGACTGCTGCTAAGGCACCTTCCAGCCAGGAAATGTGCAGTCAAGTACACACTTGTGTTTGGCTCCAGCAGAACCACAGTCCCCTCAAAATGTATTCCCACCATCTATTTCAGGCACCTAACTGAAGTGCTCTGACCTACCCTCTGGAGACATCTCCCTGGCTCCCAATTTATCTGTTGCATTACACCCAAGTTAGACACATAACATTCATTTTGGAAGATAGTGTTATTAATGCACACTAAAGCAATGTGATCACTGTAAAGCTTCATGGAATCTGTCTCTAGATTAAGCTTAGTGCCTGGGCTGCAGTCTGCACGGGCTTATAACTCAGTTGGAGAAATCCTCAGAATTTTTTCCGGTTGTTTTTATTCATGCTGTTGTAATTCCCAATAATTCAGGACATGACCATAATTACAAACTTTCTAAAATGTTCTGTAGAAGACTACACTTTGAATTCAAGTCCCTATGGACCAGACCTCCTTGAACATTTTTGCTGAGTGTTTTAACACTATCTCAGTGTGTACTTCTGAAACAAATGTGCATGAATTCCCATGAGAAAGGTTTCGCTTTTTCCTACATCATTCATTTCCATCTGAAATATACAAGGAACACTTCCATGACTATGGTGCCAGCAGCTGGACATTTAGCCTTAGCTGATCTTTGAAGCCACGCTCCAGGAACATCAGCAAACATCTCCCAAAGTTTTCCTCTTGTTGCAACATGCCACCTTGGAAGCTGTTAATTTCTGTTGCGTGAGACCTGGATTCCTCTGCCGCCAGTAGATGCATTTGGATTTTGGACACCCCAGACACAGATTTAGTCTCCTGGATAGTTTTTGACTCATGAACAGACTTTGAGTGCCTGACCACAGACTCCTGTTAATACTTCCATAACTACTGGCCAACACCCTGTTCCTTGGGCTCCCTCTATAACAAATGGAGGTAAATATGTTTCCCTGGGGATGACTCTTTTAAGATGAAAAATGTTTCACCAATTCCATAAAGACCAGTTGTGTCTAGATCTCCAGCATGGCTCATGTTTTGGAGTGAGACAGAATTACTTGGAACACCTGGGTTGCTGCCTGCCTTCCTTACATCTAGGTGCTGGTGCCAATGACTCTGCAAATGGCTACCTAAGGCAGATGGGTAAATAAAAAACCTGCTGTAAGAGGTAGGTGAGTACAGAAAGCTCTCACCTGGTTCTTGCTGTATTTCCTCATGGTTTTTAAACCAGGATATCTGGGGCTCAGGAATACCACGAGCCTGGCACTCCAACATGGCAGAGTTACTGGCGTTCACTGTCTGATCCGTAAGCTGCCGCAGCAGGGCTGGTGCCTCTTGAGCTATAAGACAAAACAACACCTTTGTTTTACATTCTTGTCATGCTGGGGATTTAATTATCTCCCCTACACTCATTTTACTGGTGTTAGAGATTGCTACGGCTCTTCTACCGAGCTCATTTTTCACTGATTTTATTTGCTGTTTTACTTGGCTCAGGAGGGTTTGGTGTGTGCAGAGAGCTCCCATTACCCAGCAATAGCATGTTATGGTGACCAGTGAGCACCCAGTGATGACAGTGCTCAAAAGATTTTCTCAGTTCTATGACCAACCATGCTTGTTTATTTCGAAAGCAATGACTTTGTATGAAAGCTCAGTTTTTCATCATTCAAAGAAACAAACTGACACCAAAGATTTGAAGAATCGTCAGAACACCCTTGCAGCAGAATACCTCTGTGTTGCTGATAGCACTTTGCTGCTCCATGCACCATGATATCCATGAACGTGACTTTGATAATTTACTTACTTTAAAGAGTACAGTAACAAAGCATATTCAGAAACTCACATAATCCAAAACAACCATGAGCACATAAGCATTGTACCAAAGTCTTCATAAATTATTCCACTTCTGTGTTTCACATATTTGGCTGAACATAACCAGGCCCGGCCAAACCACACCACAGCATTTCAAAAACACACTACAGACATCATGTTAAAGTCATCTCTGAAAGAAACAAAACAATCTCATGATCATTTCAACCCTTTGCCACTCCTTTCCTCATTTCATACAGTGCTGAAGGATGTTCTAACAAAGGTCAAGGTATTTACAACGTTTATGCACGTTATATGGCAACACCTTTCATTCACATTTGCAACTCTCACTTAACTATTTTTGATATTTTGATCCATTTAAAGCAGTCACGGAGCATTCAGGGAGCTACTGAGCAGTGTCACAGATGAAAATGCTCTGCAGATTCCCTCAAATTCCCCAATTATTTGCAATCTTTCCCTTCAAGGACACTGCCAGGATCAGGCAATTACTAACATGGTAATACACAGGTTCCAAATGTGAATTGAAACAAAAAAAAAAAAACAAAAACAGAAACCAACTATTTGCAAATATTTTCTTTCAAGCTGCAACAGATCACAATACACGAAGTTCAGTATCAGCTGAATTTCTGATATTCTGTGTTTGGAAGATTATTCTTTTTTCTTACAGGGAAACTAGCCATCACACATAATTATTCTAGCCATCTTCATAATTATTCTGCTACCAGTCATAAATAAAAACTGTCCAGAAATCTTAAACCCTTATGTGCCACCAGATTTTTCAATATGCATGAGCCCCACAGCACTAAAAATGTCTTTAAAGTGGGATATTTTTGCAATGCCCTTGCCCCTTAAAATTAATTCCCACATAGTCATGACTGTGCAATGACTATTGCTTTTGGGCTTTTCTGAGCTGCAAGACATTAATTTCCACAGGCAATGACATTTGTTCTTCACAGCCTGGTAGACAATTTGTTCTCTCTTCCCAAACAACATCACTTATGAGAGGCACTGTAAATTCTTCATCACATACCTACACAATGACATAGTCAACTATATTTGCCTTGCCGCCAAGAAGACTGCCCTCTTCTCCTTGATACCTCGCCTCAATTTTTGTTCAGTTCTCATTTTTCACAAGACTGTGAACAGGCACAGTCTGAGGCATGTCCACATACATGTGCTGAGAAGAACTTGACATTTATCAGCAGTCCCTGACAGACACCCCAGCCCAGACATCCAAAACGAAGGCGGACAAGATGACACAACAAAGGCAAATCACACATTCTGTGAGTTGTGATTAATTTTAATTTGTTTATAGCCATACACTAAAGATGGGATTTCATATTAAGAAAAACTTTTTTGCTTAAAACTTAAGTCATCGTTCACATACTTTTGGTAATTTCTCTGCTACAATCAGCTGAGTGTTCAAGGACTTGGTCAACCTGAGGATTATTCTCTTTTGCAAACCACCTGTTTTTTCCCGTTCATTTTTGCAGTGAAGCCAAGGGGGACAGTTTCCAATGTCCTACTCTGCTCACTCCAAAGCTGAGGGGCTAGCCTGGCCACCAGCAGAGCGTGGGGCTCAGCTTCCAGGGCAGCCCCCCAGACCCGACCCCAGTCTTCATGCTTGCCCACAAATGCTGCCTTGCTGGCCAAACTCTGCTCTCAGTTACCCTGAGGAACTTCATTGTAGGCAGAATTTGGCCCAGGGGAGTGACAGGGGAGAAGAGGACACTGGTATCAGAGTACTTTTCTGACCTGGGGTGGGGGTGGGGGGGGAATTTACATTTTTAAAAGCAAACAAAGGGAAAAAAAATGACAATTCATTAATTTTTGGGTTTACATTTGCATTCCATCAATTTTTGCCCTTTGTTAGGATTATATTGTCTGTTCACTTATTTTTTATTAATCAGTACAAAAATATAAATACAAGCTTTATTTTAAACAGTTAAAAAAAAAAAAAGAAGAAGAAATATAATTCACACCTTTCTCCCTAAGTAATATATTACACAACAGAAGGCAGAGAAGCTCCCCAAACCCATGAGATTCTCCAGTCATCCAAGGACATCAAAAGCGACATCAGTAGTTTTTATCCTGCCACCAAGAACTGCTTTCCTCAAAGGCTTCCAGTGACTTTCTCTGTGCCCTCCAACACGGAGAGCCACATTGGGATGTTAGGACATCCTTGCACAGCATGGCCCTCTGAGTGCTGGTGGAGCCCAGGCTGGTGGGATCTCCACTCAGCAGTGACATACATCATTGCAATGCACAACAACTTCACAGAAGAACAGCCTAATTGCCACATCTCTTTTTTTTTTTTTTTTTCTTTTTTTTTTTCTTTTTTTTTTTGACCCAAACTCATATTGCCTGGCAACTGGCTGCTACAAATCATCGTGCTTCAGCTTCCAAGGCCATGAAAAATTCGTAATGTCCTGTCATCACCGCCCACCTCGCCATCAAATGTCTTCCCACAAAACATCCTAGGAAAAAGGGGGATTCTGTATTGTAGTTTTTCTGAAGAATTGTAAATGCTAAAGAGTGAGCTTGCTCCATTTTTAAGCAGTCGCCAATGACTTCACTTGCATTTTAGGCATGTTTTAGGGAAAAAAGAGAGCCTGATCCCTTTGCAAGAACACATTGTTTCTGGAAGCCATCACGCTAATAATGAACAAAAGAGTTACTGTATACAAGCAGGCTATAGGTGACATTTCAAAATATAAATGATTATTCTTTTCTTTACTCTGACAACTTCCAGGTTATCAATTGTTTTCTAAGCATTTTAGGCTCCATGAAACTGGCATTATGGGGAAATGCTATTGTTTACCCTTTCACACTTGACAAAAGCAATTCCCACGTGAAAGGCAAGTTTAGCCGTGGGACACGGTCTCGATACCTAAAGGAGGAAATAGTCTGGTGAGTTCCCAAGCACAAGAAACTGTCATGTTGTCACCCTCTATTTTAAAAGCACAGCCACTTTGTTCCTTTGCTGTAGCTATTTTGGTCATCGTGGTCTGTTTTGTTATGGCTTATGTAAATGCTATATAAATGATCGATCATAAATGTAACCAAAAATAATTAAAGCTATGTAATTGTAAAAAAATAAAGTTATCAGATCTATTAAAAATAGTAACTTTTTCCTTACACAGAATTTATAGCACACAGAAACATCTCATAGCAAAATCATGACAAAGGAAAAGAAAAGGGGAAATGCTCACAAGGAATTCTTAGGTTGCCCTTAATTGTCCTTTAGCAGTTTTGCTGGTTCTTAATCCCTGTAATAAATCCAATTGTCATTTGCATACCAAAAGCAACGAATATTTTTAATGGCTTCAATTTTGAATTTGTACTTTAAAAATGTATTAACTAACCGTGCTGGCTAAAACCTTGTCAGTCATGTTAGTGTAACATTCCTCATTTAATAAAATATTACAACATTACAAACTCCTGAATCTTCAGGCCAGAAGCAACACTCACACTTTTATCAGTAGTTTTTTACATTAGTGCAGAACTGACTTTAAAAATTGACCAACACAGCAACTGGAAGTCTACCTGGATTTATTTGGAGAAACATGGTTCATGTCTGTCAGTTGTAAAATCATCATTATTATAAATGATATGATAGGTCTGTGCATTATATCAACATTTTTATTTCTTCCCTGCATACTTCTTTTAGAAGATATTTTTTAAGATTAATGTACTTTAGTGTAGAAAATAATTTCAAATAAATAAGTATTAGAACTTGCTCAGCAGGTAATATTTATAAGTCCATCAAGATCAGATTAAAATAAAAAATATGTAGTCCAGTCAATCTCAAACTGAATTGTGCTCATTCTGCACATTCAAGTTAGCTTATTAAATGTCCATTGTTGACTGAAAACAGCAGTTTTTAAAGTTAATCAGTTTATTCAGCTTTGACACTTTTGATGAGGCTGATATCAAAGCAGAAGAAAAGATTGATCCAAAGTTTTCCTTATTGCTCAGTAGGAGACAGCAAGAGAAAAAATAACGGCATGTAAATTGTAGCACAGGGGATCTTCCAAACCCCAGCTTCCATGTGCCTTTTCAAAGCAGAAAACACCCGTCTGAACTCAACCGGAAGCTCTCGCGTTAGGATTTTGTTTGCTATTCCTCCTATTTCCAACCCATGGGGAAATGAGCACCACCTCAGGGCTTGAAAGGTAGCAACAGTAATACAAAAATCAAGATGATATGAGACATCTCTTACTGTTTAATGAGTCCTTTAATGTTTTACATTGCTTTGTGTTGTACAATCATTCCTTGTGCTTTTATATTTGAGGATCCGAGAGTAAACAGCCTTTTTGTTGCAGTGCTCACCTCTGATTGTAACGTCTTTCTTTTGAAGCACTTCTTTCCCCGTGTATATGTTCCTTGCTCGGCAGGCATAGGTGCCTGAGTGTGCCAGGGAAACGTTTTTGATGGTCAGAGTGAGGGTGATAGAGTATTCCCTGTTGTGAGACTTCTTTGCTCTCGTTTGATTGTTGACCGTCCTAGGTAAAATCCAAGCAATGTCTTTGTACATGAATTTGTTGGCCGAACAGGACAATACCAAATTCTCTCCTTCAATGGGCATTTTTTCCAAACTAATATGGAATCCACTTGGTACATCTGTCAAAAATCAAGAACACTTTTTAGTTTATGTGAAACTCTTGAGCCAAAATTACCACAGCATATATTTCCCCCTTTATCAGGAAGTCTTTGAACTAATCAATGTCTTTGTCTTCCTGCTCAGGTGTGTAATCTTTCCTTTCATACACCCAGCTCCAGCAATTCTCATAATTTTTCTTGGAGCTATGATACACTTGACCTCAGATGTCAGTTGGTGTAAACTGAAGTTGTTCTTGGAAGTAATGAGTTTGTATAAATGCTATGCCAAGTTATGACAGACTGGGGCAAGGCACCAAAAGCAGAATTATTTAAAGACAGCACAGTGGGACTATGAAAAAGGAGAAATATTCTAATCACAGTTCCAGCTTGTGAACTGCATAAAAGAAAATGAATCTCAAGAGGGCAGTATAAAAATACTGCATTTCATCATGCTTGGTTATACTGTTTTCTTGTTATTCACAAGTATTCAGATAAAGTATGTCTATTTCCTAAAAATTATTCAAGTCCTGAGAAATTACAACATCTGTGATCACATGCCTGAGATTTCCCTTGGAACAGAGGTGTTTACTCTGCCTTCATTTAAAGCCTACCAGACTCAAGAGGTAAGCAGAAGCAGTACCCTCTGCCCTGGGTGACCAGCTGTGTGTGGGCAGCACTAGGATGAAGGCATTTTGTTTAGGTGGCTTGGCATTATCACAGGTGAAAAATATTTTCACATGAGAGAAACCAAGGATCATGTCACTAACAATTTACAAAGTCTAAACATGGGTTAAGTTTGCATTTCATGGCAGATGGTTCAGGCAGCAGTAATTTAGCCAACAATGTAGAAAGTCCTAATTGAAAAGGTCCTGTTTGAGGTTTATTGTAATGTCACTTGCAACTTCCTCCACCTGGGAGTGGCGCAGAGCTGTGGTGGTGTCAGCTGCCTCCCAGCTGCCTCCACCTGGGCTCATCCCTCCAGCGAGGCGCTTACACCACTGACCTCAGTGAAAGTAGAAGTAAGTTCCTGAGAGAAAGCACTTCCAAGTTTTACTCCTAGAATGCAACCTCTCTTGGTTTATTTGTAGCCAATATTCTGATAAAGTCATTTCCTTCTTCTTGGTCAAGTGACATCAACTGTGGCCATTTTCAATTGTTCTTTCACTACTAATTGTTACGGCACTTGGCCGTAAACTTGACTTGAAATCCTAAGAATGGCTTCTTCTTTCATAAGGGAGAATTAGACCTTCTTTTCTTGTTTCTTAGATCATGAACAGCTCAATGCTGACTTACATTCAGTTCATTCTTACCAGTGCTGCTTCTGGTTTAGCATCACTTCAGCAGGAATGTGTAAAAAGTACTTCTCAAGTGAATAATATCCCACATATTTTTTCATTAACCTCTCTTATTGATTGACCAATCCATTAGGAAGTTTCTCTCTAAATCCCCGCACTGCAAACTGAGCTGCCTTGTCTTCCATGAACCATGAGCATAATCTGCTCACTGCTCTCTGCCTATTGGAAGCCTGGCATCAGTTGTCCCCCTTAACATCCTCTTTTCCACATCTAGCCCTGAGTGTTAAACAGAGGGTAGATGAGCTCCTGCTAGTCCTGGATTGAAATTTCTCCTGACAGTAGATGCCTCCCAGGGAGAGGCCTGATTTGTGCTGGTTGAACTCATCGTGCCCCTGCAGTGGAGCAAAGTGTGTGCCTGTCATCAGCTGTAGTTCAGGTGTGCAGTCCAAAGATCAACCTAGTGGAGGCAGTGACATTAAAATATTAGACTGGCTATTAAATCTTGGGGTTAAATTGTTCCACTTACATTCCGTTGGGATACCGCTTTTCTCTCTCTGGCAAACAAAGCCATAAGAAAAAGTTCAAATTTCATTAACTCATCTATGGTGACAATCAACAGGATCCTGTTTGATATGTAAGAGGGTGTGGTGCCAGATTCTAATCTCAATTAAGAACATATTGACTGGAAGTGCCATTAAGATGAAACACCTCCATGCATGGAATACATCATATTTAGCCTCAGCGTGCAAAATGCAGACATTTACTTGAATGTAGACGTTTTGTGTTCTGTATGTGGGCAAAAGTTTACAGTCCATGGGGTGACACAGGCTTCTCCAGAGGACCCTGCAAGCCATCCCTTTAAGATGGGTCAAATGCCAGACATCCTGGTCCCTCATGCTTAATTATGAAGAGATCCTACATGATCAGCTTAGGCTTAGGTACCTAACTGTAAGATTAAAGTTAGATGAAGTGAATCCTGTGCTTGATTTTGTTAAAAAGGATTAAATTCAGATGCACTTAAAAACAATCAAATGGCCAACATTTTGAATATGGATAAGTACTTGGAAGAAAGAAGGTGCTGCATCTTACTCACAGTACATTTCAAATTGTTCTGATGTGTGTTGGGAAAGCCAGGGTATTTGTTAGAAATAGTGGTAATTTTTGCTTTTGAAGATGCCAGTACTCAGTAAAAGCTAAGAAGAGCCAAGCAAAACTCTTAAGATGAAACTAAAGATCCCTGGGGACTGAAGCAAATGAACTATTTTTAGCTTAAAAGGATAGCATGCCAACAGAATAACACAGTAGTTACAACTACTTTTATGTTGTCAGGCCTGGAGCTCTTCCTCAATGTGCCTTCTGTGAACACTATTTTCTGAATAAATCTAGGGACAAAAGCAAAATGCACAGGATTCCAAAAGAATCATTTGTTTAAAGGCTACGAGCCTCCTAATATATGACACCTATCTCACCAATTGTTACAGGCTCAGGCTAGCTAAATAACGTGGCTGGGAATAATGTAAAAGGGTTTTATTTACTTTAGTGATTTGAAGCTTCCTGTGGAAATAGCTCCCAGGTTTCCTGATGGAAGATTTTGTTTATCTTTGCCAAGCACCATCAGGAATCTCAAAATAAAATGCGCTTAGTGACATTGGGAAACCAGGGAGATAAGGCAGAGCTGTTCCTGTTTCACCCTCTGTAATTGCAAACACACCCATGGGCCTGCTGTGTGCCAGCAAAACAGCCCAAAATGTAGGGAAAGGGGCAGGCTGGAGGAAAGGGTGCTAATACAATTAAATTTGGCATAAAGGTGTTGCTACAGAGACTGTTTCCATACCAGTGAGCAGGAGAGCTTTCAGAAATCACCTTTCTACATTGTGTTTATGTAAGTTTCACAGCTACTTTTGGGAGCCAAAAAAGATCAAAATCAAAAAAGATTTGCTTTTAGAGCTAAGTCAGTGACAATACACCAAAAATGCCCTTTATCTGACAGAAGCCATAGGAAAGCTCCTACAAAGCCCATGGTCTTCATGTCATACACCCTCAGGCACAGGGTATAAAATAGTGTATACTACTTTCAAACTTCCTAGGAAAAGATAGGCAGGTTTCACTTTAAGCCCAGAAATAATGGTATTTACAGTAACTAAAGAAAGTGCTTGTTCTTCCTAGGTTCTCTCTGTTGGCACTAATTTCCTTTTGTTTACCTTTCCCTGAAGGAGTGGAACTTGTCAGCTCCAAACTAGTGCTGCTGGGACACAACCTGCCTTCCACCACCTTCCTAATGGTTTCTGCCTACAAAAACCCAGCACTGCAGCCACTTCACTGCAGCATGCGCATTTTCTCTTCCCCAGGACAAGGGCTGAGGGAGATTGCCTTCAAGGAAAGGGATCTCCCTGTTCAGAACAGTCTTTTTCTCCATCTGCTCTTTGGAGTAATTTCTGGTGTGTCCCTTTACAGAGGGCAGCAGCTCCTTTTCCTACAAGGAATCATCCCCTCCTGCTTAGACACTTTTCTTACTTTTAGACACTTTTGTGTGGCTCAGACTGACTTCAAATGGCACCAGCAGACTCAACAACATAAGATAAACTAGCCCTAAGCTGTCACACAAACCCTGAAGTATTGGTTTTGGACTCATCAGAAGGAAATACTTTGCAGTGTCCTGTTCACATCCATCAGCATGTAAGGCTCTCAGGTTTTTACTCCCTCAGTGCATTTTTCAGCACATTCTGGACATGTTTGTTTCTTGATGTGAAACACAGGCTGTACCCAGCCACAGCAGTTTGGTCTCAGCCTGATGGAGGAGAATTATGGTGAGCACAACTGGATTTTTCTAGGGGCCAAACAACAGTATTGTTTACACTGCTTTCAGTCAATGCAAGTGAGTGTCAGAGGATGATCAGGACTTTCCATGTCACACAACTGAAATGCTCAGCTCCAGGAACTCACAGGACAAATGCATTTAAACTCCACTACCCTATAAGAAACGTTTGCCACCAGTCAAGATGTTAAGACATTCCAAGATATAATAAAGCTGACACTCCTCTTTCTGAACACCAGCCAGTATAAGATTCTTCAAAGGGAAGTCATAACATTCTGCATGTTCTCGTGCAAGCTTTAATATCAAGGAGAAGGATTTCCTTCCATCCTTGTTTAAGATCTGAGAATGCTAGGTCTAAATGGGAAAACTACATCCTTCATATCACTGCACTAAAATACTTGAAACCACCATCAAAACTGTGAAAGGGCGGTTTGGATATAGTGAAAGTACAGCTTCATTTGGTCTCAGGATCTTCCATGTAATATTGTGAAAACTGAAGAGTAAGAGTTAAAGAAGGCCAAATTCAGCCTCTTGCACATTGAAAGAGCAGCATTCTCAGTGAATGATTCTCAGTGACTTCTCAAAGTTTCATGTGAAGCACCCACACAAAGATGAATCTATCATTGGCATGTTAATTTATGGAGAACTATGTGGTGTTCAGCTTTCTGTCCAAACACACACGATGTGAGGATAGGGATGGAAGCAAAACTGAAAGTGGGGACAAGAGTCATCTCCAAGGTGGCAAATGTTCTTGTCACTTCCATTAATAGAACATGGAGACATCTTCCTTGTTTCTGTACTTTAACAAACAACCTATGTGTCACTTATCTGTTTATACTTCTCATGTTTTTTACCAATTTTCTGTATTTATAGATAAGTGGCACTTTCTAAATGTGATAGTGTGTTATGACATGGAGCTTTAACAGCTGTAGACACCCACAAATGACGTCTGCCAGGTGAAACTGTACGAGAAACACAACAGTGGATACCTAAAAAAGTAATGGCAGGTGCTTGCAGTGGTGCCCATCTGCTGGCATGATGGAGTCATGCTGCCTTCTGGTAGCTGAGGCCTGAAATGTTGGTGAGACAGTGCCACAACTTGTCAAGAGTGCTGACTACTACTCATTGCTACTCTTCTGTGTGGGCAGGAGTGATACTGCAAGCTGGATGGAAGCCAGATGGAATCTGAGCAGATTCAAGGAAGACTACAAAATCTTGGAGATGTCAGAAAAAGGTATTGGTGCCCAAGCTATCTTTTCTTCTCTTTTACCAGTTAGAAAGGGCACTCTCCTGGAAGCACAAAACCAGTTCATCTGGGTCAACAGATCTATCCAGCTCTGTGAAAAGGGATCTGTGGTGGACAACAAGCTCAGCATGAATGAAAAGGGCATTGATGTCATAAAAAAAGTGAACAATTTGCTGGGTTGTAACACCAAGGGCATCACCAGCAGAGATAAAGAAGTCATTACACTCTACTCAGAACTTGTCAGGCCATATCCAGAATACTGCATTCAGTTTGGATCCCCTCTATACAAAACAGATGTGGAAAGTCTGGAAAGGGTCCAGAGAGGTGCCACAAAGCTGATGAAAGGACTGGAAAGTCTGCCATATGAGGGGAGGCTGAGAGAACTTGGTTTGTTCAGCCTTGAGGAAAGCTTAGGGGAGACTTTATCAACATGTTCCAGTATTTAGAGGGTGGCTACAAAGAAGCTGGAGACTCCTATTTTACAAGGAGACACATGGAAAATATGAGGGGTAATGGGTACAAGTTACTCCTGGGGAGATTCTGATTGGACACAAGAAGAAATTTTTCACTATGTGGACAATCAGTCATTGAATAATCTCCCCAGGGAAGTGGTGGATTCCCCAACTTTCAACACTTTTAAGATCCATCTGGACAGGATGCTCTGCTTTTCCCAAGACAGGTTGGACCAAATGATCCTTGAGGCCCCTTTCAACTTGGTATTCTATGACTCAGCTTGTCAGAGTATTTTAAAAACACAGAGTTTGGGAGGGAGAACATTTTTTGAAGTAGCCTTTTTTATTTTTATCAAATCTAGTGAGAGTGTGTTTATTCTCTTTTGATATGTCTCAGAATAGAAATAGAATGAGTTTCACTAAAATCACTCACCAGAATTATAAGCAAGAGAATGACAACATAAAAATCCCAGAGATTATGATTTGAGGATTAAAGCATCTAAATATTTTAGCCTTTTTGTTTTTTCTCATATTTTTGAATGAATTACTTTTCTTTTATGATCTACCCTGAATATTGCCAACAGCCTAAGTTTATAAAACTACTGCTTTATAAACAAAACTAAACTTTTGACAGAAAACAAATCCTTTGTAATTGCATGTGCAGACTTTATGTTGCTGAATAATGCAGTAGTTATTCCCAAAGCCACACTGTGGACTTTTTTCAGTAATTCCTGAAGTAAAACATTATGTCATTTGTTTGTGAAAACTCCAAACACATCTCATAAAGCAAAAATAACAGAAAGCATACTCATACGTGAAGATAACAGCATAGGAATTCTCAGTGCCGTGGCGCAAATGACATTCCAGGCTGTCTTTCCCAGAAGAGGAAACAAAACTCTGTAGTCTGTATCCTGACACTTTTCCACCCATAAGCTGCCATTGTCCCTGAGATCTATGAGAGGTACCCCAGCCACCTCTAGCACCCTGCTGCCTGCAGACACTGGCTCTGTTCTAGGCTCTGTGTTGTGAGATATCCTGGTGGGCAATAGAATGAGGCTGTAGACACTGTCAATGTCACACATGAAACTGGCTTACTGGTGGGTGAAAATACACTAAAAGTTCATGCATTAAATGGCTGCAGAGATGAATCAAAATGGGGAATTACTCATTGCCTTATTTGTAATTTCTGTCATGCTTGATGCTTGATGCTTGAGGGAAGAATGAGTCATTCACCAATTTGGTGTCCCTAGAAATCCAGACCAGCTGCTGCGAAACCTACCAGCATCACCCAAAAGCATGAGCTTACAAGTGCGTACATTACAGCAATTCTGAAACAGTGGTATATTAAAAAGCCACAACAACCTAACAGTTATAATTCCAGAATCAGGAAACATGTTTGACTCTATAGAGGAGTAGGTCTTACCTGTCACAATAAAACTGACATTTCTTTCAGATTTTCCCACTTTGTTGGATGCCACACAGCTGTAGATTCCTGAGGACTTGGCTTCAGCTACAACAAGAGTGCTAGCAGTCTGCAAGAGAAAGAAGAGGTTTAGTTCTTGTTGCCTCAAGACCTCAGTTAAAGCTTGCCTTCTCTTTTTCCTAAGTCACCATTGACCATCCCATGATCCACTCTTTCCATTCATTCAGTGATGGGCACCTCTGGGGCTGTTTAAAGGAGATGTTACCATACACACTTTTGCAAAGGATGGAAGAATAACAGGAAACAAGCTCCTTGGGTGACCCTTATATCATCAAAGTCATCATGACCAAAAACCTTTGAACGTGTCTTTCAGATTGATTTATCTCTTGCTGGTGATGTAATGGTAAGCTACAAGACAAGAAGCACAACAGAATGTGTTTCACACAAGGAGATAAAAAGCCTGTAGGAGGGCCAGACTGCAAAGGGAATAGGTGTGGCATGCCTCAGGCACTTGGATAATCCTGGGGGGGAAAATGTAGCTCAATTTAGCACTAAACTTGGATTTCTTTCATTTTCCCACATATGGGTCAGGTGAGACAGAACAGCAGCAAAAGTGACGTTTACTCATCTTCTTTTGTACTATTTTCTGGTTTTGGACTTAATATTTCTATTACATAATAATATGTCAGTTTTAGTTATGTTACTTTCTATCACCATCTTAAGAAGTCCACACACCAAATAATTTCTCAGTTATATGACTTGAAAGATAAGACCTAGAAAGGTCAGGGACCAAAAACACCTAATGTACCCTTAGAAACATAAAACCCACTGTAATAATAAGAGTTATACTTTTAGAAAAGCCATGGTCTAGTGGCTTGGGCACTAAGCAGAAGAGGAAATTTATGCAGAAGCAAATGATGTGTCATTCTGTTATGGATCTGAGACATGAGGCATGGACATGGACTTCATCAGTGTAATGTGCTTCCAGTTACTACTTGGTAGCTTAATTTTCTTTCTTTCTGTTGCCATTTTACTTGTTCTGTAAAACATGGTTTGGCTGGAGACACAGGCAGAGCTGGGACGGTGATGAACAGAAATTGTGGGACTTCAGAATTCCACTGTTTGGAATTGTTTGGCTTCTCTAAAAATCTTAAAAATAAGTTCTCTGCAATTATACATTCTTTTAAGTCTGCCTGGTTGCTGGAGTTCAGAGACAAACACAAGAGGGTGAGGCAGTGATAAATAAGGACCAGTTATCTACATTTTTACATAAACACTGACTGAACATTTGCACTGCTTTTGTCCCCTGCTGGGAGAATCCATAGCTATCCCCAAACTCCTGTTGAGCCCCTAAATGAAATAGATCTTCTGGTTTCCCAAAATCATTCTTCAGTAGAAAGAGTCTATTACTTTTCCTACTACTCAAGCAAACACTGTTGAGGCAAATAATTTGGTTTTGACTTATTTGTTTTAGAAGACTTCACTATGGTAAATTCATTGCAAATAATGCTAACAGCACCTCTACCCTGTAAATTGACTCAGTGGCCAACTACCTCTCTGCTAACACACTACATAATGTTTCTAGCCATAATTTTTATATACTACCTTTTTGGATCTTCTGTGAGATGAAAGAGGATCCATAATACCAGATAGATAATTACAGCCCTTAGGAACAAATCATCCTGTTTCGCTAAATTCAGTAGGCTGACCTCTACAAATTTCTAATAATAAAGGGTGTGCCCAGCCCTGTCCATCTTTTGTCATTCTCTTTCAATTTCTTCCAGGTTCTAAACATAATTTTTAAAATTGTGGACACAGAGCACAGCACCAGGATTCCTGCATCTATTTTATCAAGGCTAACTCGGATCAGAAGGAAGTCCCACAATGTCTACCACAGAAGGGTAACGTGGGTGGTTAAAAACTGTTTCTGCCATGCCAGACTTTTCACCAAAAAATAGCCTTTTTTCTCCTTGTTGGTATTACCTCACAGTAACTTTGTCCAGGAAGCAACTGTGACCTAACATGCACAGTGAAGGAGAATGAAGCTCTTGCTCTCTGACTTCAGGACACCTGTCTTTACTATACAAGAGGCAGAGCACTTCTGAGCCTGGAAAACAGTGCTGACTATTCCTCCCACAAGGGCATCAAAGGTTTGAAAAGTTTTGGAAGTATCAGACTGTATTTTGTTCTTATATCATTAGGTATTACTTTTTAATGGAAAATTGTGCATACTATCTTGTTTTACTGCTTCAGCCCACTGTGCTCTGATTATTAATTTCGTCACACTGAGAATGGTGCATAGAGTTATTCTAAAGGAGTACGACTGCAGTGACTTACAGATGATGCCTTTTCTTGTGTATTAAATTGCCTGAGAGAACATTCATTGGCACTAAAAGCCAGTGATTTAAATTGTCAGCTTTTCCCCCCAGCAACATTTTGGTTTTGACTAACTTACACTGTCCCAAATACTTTAGCATGAGCCAAGGATCACTTCCAACAGGCAACTCCCATGCAAGCAATGGCTCTTTGGAAGGCAAGAGAATTAAATGCTGTGAACAGAGGAGGCCTTAGTGCTAGAGAGCACACACTGGTATGTTTACTCTACTGAGGCAGAGAAAGCCACAGTGTCTAGGAGGAAGCAAGACTGACTTTGCAACAGAACAGAATATTTTAGAGACAACATGTCTCTGTAAAAATCTTTTAGCTTATAAATTAGTCACAAGGATAAGATAACATCTCTTTAAATAGTTTGTGAGCCCTCCAGTGGTGCAGTCTGTGTTTTTCACTGTGGATGCCAGCCAAAACCCACCAGAGAAGCAATGTGTATAAAACTAAGCCTGGTGTATTGTTTATGGAGAAACTATGGCTGTTTGAGATCAGTTTGTGCAACATGGTCCCTCTGTACAGCTATTGCTGCAAAAGAAGCAAAAGTTTCCACAATCTTGTATCATCTGGCATCACAACAGCAAGTTTCAGTCCCTGGATTTGCAACTACATTATATACAGAAAGTCTGAATTGAGTTGGCATGATAAGACAGAACAGGCAAATCCCTCCTGACATGCTCAATATCTTCAGCATCATCTCTCCACAAACCCCATTTACCACCAAAGTTTTGGCCCTTTATGCCTTTTTTAACTCCCATCACCTCTGCTGAAGTGTTAGAGGCTCATCTCAAAGCCGGGGGCTAGGGAACTAAGTCCCATACTGCTGCTGATTTGCTGGGCAAATAAAAGAGGCATAAGGCAGAAATCCTAAGATATGGAAGAGGAATTCACAGATTTGTTTGTGGTGGAAACTGATGAGGAAAAGACTGGGGAGGCAAAGGGAATGCAAAGCAGCTGACAAGATCATTGCTGTTGGAGCCATGGTGGGCTGGTCTTTCCCCTGGAGGGTCTGCTCAAATTTTGCTCTTCTCAAAGCAGATGATATAGAGGATTCCCAGTGCTCCAGCTGATGGCAGAGGAGGAAAATAAGTTTTCAGAAAATGTTTGGCAACCTGGCTCTTATGTGAGCCCTCCCAGAAGGCCTCTTAAGACACTGACATGAACTTGCTCTGTTCAGAGATTGCTGCCTTGACTTCTTGAAACAGCCCATGTATTTAAAAAGCAAAATACTGCCCTTTCAACATAGAGCAGGTTAGTGCAAGTCTGTCTGTTATTGTCAATTCCTTTCTAGTTATGCTTTTAAGAAGAACTATTAGTTAAAAAAAAAAAGGAAATAAATGAAAATATGCTCTCTTTACACCCTTGGATTTATCTGTGTCTAAAGGAATATCATTTAGGAAGATCCATTTCTAAATATTGGTAGTGCACTGCTGGATTGGTCTGCTTGTGCCAAAAACATACTTGGCAAGTATGATTTTGGCATATGTTGGCAAGGAGCATCAGTGCAAAGCGTCTGGTCAACATGTTTCACCTTCAGGACCACTGTGGGAGAAACACCAAAATATCCTCAACAGGAGGACAAGAGCACACACAGAAGAACATCCCTTTTCATACAGGAACTTTCCCCCTGGGATCAGACAGAAAAATCTCTATGAGCTGTGTATCAAGCAGAGCTGTGTTTTCCCTCTGCATCCTGTGCTGTCCCACAGCTCAGAAGCAGCAGCAAGCCCCAAGTTCTGCTGGTTTTAATTTCACCAAGAGCTTGGCTCTGTTGGTACCTCCCAAATATTCACTTAAAAGTGTTGACAGCAATTCTAGTAGCACTCAGGAAGGCTCCAGGAGAAGTTACAATGTGCTGAAGAGAGCAAAATGGGGCTCCCACTGCTATCTTTAGCCTGGGTTCTGAGGAAGATCATACTGTTCTTATGTTCATCTGTCTGCCAGCCTGTCCATCTGTCTGCCAGTATCTTCTCCTCGCCCACATGCTCAGTAATTTCTGAATCCATTGTCCAGTTTCAACCAAGACTTGACAACCCAAAGCTCATGAGATCTCACACATTTAATGAAAACAAGCTGTTGGGTAGAGGAGAAAGATCAAAATGCTGCTGTAGTGAGCTAAACAGCTTTCTCTTCCTTTTGGTTTCCAGATGGCCAGTCTGCACAGATGTGCTGGCCAGACAGCTGGCATGTGTCAGGACTGAGAACAGACACAGCACACGCTTCTCCATCTCATCAGTAATATGGGAACTCAGAAGACAGGTAGATGTTTAGAGCTTGGCACAGAAGATGCGGGAGAGATGGAACCCTTTTATTTTGCGTGATTACACTTATCAGTCTTGTCCAGGAAGGATTGACTCTTCTGACTATTTAGCACTCCACTTTGGAGGGTTACACTTTTTAATACTACCACCAGTCAGGCTGACCTATCTTTGGCAGCCAAACCAGAGACGCATAAGGGTAAGTCTAAATTTTGTCTTCCAGAATCATGTTACAGGGCCATTACTTTCCATTTTCCATGAAGTCAAGTGGTTTTGTCATTCACAAGTGCTGGAGCCACTAAAAACCTGTGTCAGTTAGGTATTCGTGCAGTGGAAAACAAAGCCATACATACATATATACATATATATACATATAGACACACGAACACACACACACATATATATTTTTACACACAGACACACACACATACATGCATGGTAAGCTCCAATTTCATGCATTACTACCCTTTATGCACCATACCTGGAGGCATACCCTGTGACACAGGCCCAGCTTTTGTGGTACCTGCTATTGGTCAGTGGTACTCCAACATATGCTAGCAGAAGAGGCATGAGGCAGTCAGGGACCTTCTGTTCCATTTCAGGTTCTCAGTAGGCTAGTTCCCAAAAACCAGAGGGTTTTGTCTCACTCTCCCCACCTTTTCCTTGTACTCAATTGCCCTCCTGTCTACTGTCTCCTTCCCTTGAATTTATAACCCTTTCTTCTTGGCCCACACTTTTTGCTTTCCCTCATCTGAACTTGCCTTCTTAGTGGTCTTCTGCTCGTGCTGCATGCCCAGGATCCTTGTTGACTTCTCCTACAGATCCCTGTTCTTTGTACCCATGCAGCAGGAGTACCAAGTGCCTTCAAAGCTGTTGATAAGCCAGTGTGTGCCTGCACACCCGGGACAGAGCACAATGAATGCATGCACCGCTGCCCGTTGTGTGCAGCTGCACAATGAACGCACCAGCTCTCTGTGCCTTATTATGGCAGCTCATTCACTGACTGACATTCTAATGAACACTGACCACGTAAAGAATAATAACCAGTGTTAGCCCCCAGTTAGACACAGCAGTCAGCTTTAACAGGGAACACTGAGAAGTGATGGGTGTTAGCTGAATGACAGGAGTGTCTGTGACCTGTTTACACGACAATCCTAAGAATAGCACAGCTTTGTAGGAAGTTGCTGAAATGTCCAACAAAACGAGAATCAGAACATTGGGTGGGGGAATAAAATCACTTCAAGAGCTGTCTTATGATTAAGTATTATGGCTTATGTTACGAAGTTCTTCCATTGTACCACTTGAATTTCTCTATGTCTGCTTAGAGAGGTTTAGCGGAAATGTTACTAAAACACTGTTGTCACGGTTTCTCTGTCACCAAAGAATAATGTAGTGCAGGCTTCCTGCACTACTTCAACCGCACAGGCACAGGGCTTGAGCTTTTGATAACTTTAAATATACTTGTGGCTACCTTGATAACCACAGACAAACAAACAACCTACCACAGCAAAGAGCCAAAGTGGAGGCACTTAGATGTTGCACATACAGGAAACATGTGGAACTGGCACAATGTCTTTAGGAAGGTGGAAATGGCTACCTTCTTTGCTAAAGAAACCTGTTGATCATTCCTTGTTCATCTCTTCCCTTGCTTACAATAATCTCATCCTGTGACCACACACATTTCTCCTTTCATGCTAACCCAAATGTGAAACTTTCTGAGTTTCTTCATTCATTTCCTACCTCTTTGTCTCCTACATCTTTGTTGTTTCCATTGAGCTCTGAGCTTGTTTTTACCACTCTTGCTGTGCTGGGATGTGGAAGCGGGGTAGACATTCTGTTTATTTAGCAGGGCACCACTGATGTGGAAGTGCCTCAGAGAGCTGTTCAGAGCTGCTTGCAGGATGGAATTGCTCACAGCAGCAGTCCATCAGAGACAGACCCTTGCGATGACGTGCTGCATTCAGTGAGCTCAGTGCTATTAGCACTCTGACAATATCGCTGCAGATGGGCAGGGGTTCTGTCTCTTTGAGTTTGCTCAGGGACATGGAGGGTGAGTCTTGGGCTGTGAAGAGTGAAAAGCCATAGACTCCCGTGGATTTGAAAGAACAATCCTGGATGCTCTAGAGCAGCTGTGTGTGCACTAATCATGCAGCTCTCAGCTTGGCCAGGAGCCTGGGCTTAGAGAGCATTTTTTTACTTACAATAGCAGTCCAGCTGTGCTTGCAAAGCTAAGGAAGAGCAGCAGAAATAGAGAAACTTTAAAAAAGTTGTGAAAAAGCTGAGCACAGAGATTGTTTCACTAACCTCCCCCTCCCCACAGGGACCAGGAGGAGTAAAGCAAAGCAAGGTAGACCTTTTTTAGTTGAACTAAAGAGCAAAAAGACAAGGAATACCAGGGAGGACCAATAAGTTTCACTGCAAATCCTTCCGTGCAAGGAGCATTCCTTGGTTCATTTCTGGGCACATTTTTAAAAGGGGGCTGCTTGCCAAAGACTTGCAGTTCTACTGCAAGGACCCATTATTAGCATCTTTCTCCAGGGAGGAATTTATTTGCTGTTGACTGGAAGTTGCTTTGATATTTTAGCCACTCCTCTTCTGCTGTCTCCAAAAAGCATGGTACACAAGGAGAATGAGCTCCTTCTGCACCCTGTGAACAGGTAGGACTGCACCCATAGCCTGGATAAATGACTGCTGGAAAAGAATTGATTCTTATCATCTTGTTCATCATTCCCCCTGTGGAATAGACTGTGTTTTCTTGTGCCTGAAATGATTTCCCTTTCCTCCTTCAAATCCCTTCTTATGTTTCATTTTTCATGTGCTTTCCTATGATAGTGTACCCTAGGAAACTGTTTGCTCCCATCTTTGCCTTGATCTTTAAGCAGGTAGAGCTGGACAGCTAAATAGAGCAAATGCCTCCCTGGGATCCAGCCTGTTCCCACGCGCTGGAATGGTGCCATGGACACCTGTGATACTTTCTAAATAATAAAACAGCCGGAGAAAATGCAGTCCCAGATCTGATTCTTGGCTGCACGTAAATCTCTATTTGTTCTGCGGTGTGTGAAAGGGCCTTGACATGAGAATAACTACAGTTTATACCCATTTTCATATGCAGGAAACTGAAGGCAGCCATCAAGGAAAAGAGACCTTTAACCCCAGTGCCCTTAGAATTACAAAAAGCATTTTGGTGTCATTAAAAATGAAAGGCCTAGAGTAGGACAGGCTTTAAAATTCATAATCTCTTTAGCTATTACTGCCACGAACAAAACTAGCCTGTGAAAACAGACTGTGACAGTGTTATGATACCTGAGCTGCTCTGTAGCACGAGCTACCCAGCCACACCAAATCAGTCTCATGTCTATCCCAGGGAAGTGCAGCTGATCGAGGGTAGCCTTGATTTGAGGCTTTAACTGATGGACAATCCTCCTGAGCCCTTGGCAAGTTAATCTCATGGGCTTTCTCTTCCACATTAGACACCAATAGACTACAGGCCCACATACCCTTCAGAATCACCTGCATGTCCCCATGACCCATAAAGGGATGCCTGACTTGGACTAACGCCTAAATTCAGATGGCTAACACTGCTGGGATTAACCCTGTCTTGCTGTCCCTGACTGAGACTTCTCTTAAACTTTGCTTCCATAGTCTGGATTCTTTTGGCTCTTTAGAATTTATTCCAAAAAAGACATGGCCATCTAATCAACTAGGACCACATCTGTGAATAAACTGACTAATGAGTATAAATAGTTTAATTCTCATAGGAAAAAAACCATGAAATTGTGCAATTGCACAAAATGAGGAAAAGATGGCCTGGAACCCTGCCCCCTGCTCCTGATGTACCCCAAGATACTTCAGACCATGAATAAGAGAGCAGATCTAGAGAATCCCACCAATACACTGTCTTGGCATGTCACTTACCTTTATATGACTGCCACTAGAAAAAAATACTCTCGGCAGATAAATATCAAGTATAAAACTTATCTACATGTAAGCAGGTCCTCAAATCCAAACAATATAAAAATGCTGGCTTCCTCTCTGTTACCTTGATAGCATCTTACAGTGCCTTTTCAACACATGCTGTCACACAGAAAGGTTATCTGCTCCTAGGAATCATACCTTATTTTTGCCCTCTATTACAGCTGTTCTCTCAGTGATGCTCTGGATCCTGTTTCCTACATTGCTGCCAGCTTTCAGAATGAAAGATCCTTCAGTATAAAAGCAAAATCCATGCCTAAAGACAAGAAGAATTGAAATGTTACTGATTTGTGATAGAAATTGGATAGAAATTCAACACATAAGACAAAACAATTGATTTGAAAAGAGTGATCAGTCAGGAAAACTGCAGGTGTTGTGACGACCAGTAAAGTATAATTGCTTTTCATTAAATCTTGAGGTTTGGAGCCTGATAATTGGATTCACTTCCACATCCACTCCTTGAATATTAGCTCTCTGGAGTAAATGTTCACATTTAAGCCGCTGCAAATTGTGAGGCCAGAATTTACAGTCAGAGCCTAAATATAGAGCTGTGCAAGACCAACATCCCATTTCCAATGCTCGTGTTTTCAGACATGACCAAAACATGAGTTCATACTATTTTTAGCCTTTAACTCATGATAAATTATATTTGTTTCAAGATGCTTTCCATAATGCATTGGATGCTTTTTTACTTTGTGCAGGTTCTTTCTGCTTTAACAAAAGATTATGCCAGTTTTAATTTCTGAATATTTTTTTAGTTCAGTATATTTTTTTAGTTCAGTTTACAAAACAGCAAGATATTAATACTGAGGCTCAGTGATTACAAGACACACAGTAAAAACAAGCATAATCCTGCAAATGAACAAAATGAAGTTAAACAGAATTATACCCAAATGAAAAAGGGATTTAAATGATAATTTAACTGGAAGAAAATCAAATACATCATAATGATTGAAAGTCCCAGAGATAAAATGTTTTTGCCTTATGCAACAAATTGGCTTGTAATCAGAACATTCAGGTGTGGTCATGGTAGAGATAATTTGTTTGTTAGCGTCTGATTTGGTACACATGGATATAAACACACTGGAATGCTTCTTAAGTGCTGCCTGACCCTGTTCTTCTTTGAGAATATCTAGTTCAGTTTTTCATCCAGAATTTAGTTGTTGCTTGTTCAATTCCTGCACCACTGGCAGAGATTAACCCTTCAGCTTGATGAAGTTCTTTCAAATACACTACGTTCCTTGGATTTGAAAGATAATGGCTGTCCTATCTGTAATCAAATAGTTCTGACTTGTATAACAGTTGTTTGGAGAAATGAACTTTAAAGCCCAGTACTGAAAAACAGAATATGATGCAATCCTGACCAAAGAATGAGATTCATTTCACTTCAGCCAACTATGCAGTTTGCCTTGCACAGTAAACTTTGTGTTGTTTAGAATACCAATGATACACCAACTTTACATGCCTGTTTTTAATTGTGCAGCTTTGCATCAAACTGGCCAATGACTTAGCAGATATTACAGCTTAAAGAAATAATGACATGGAAACTAACGTGGGTTGCCCAAATTTCACAGTGTGCACTGAAAGGATCAGTGTGAAAAAAAAAAAAAAAGAAAGAAAACCAGGAGAAGAAGGCAATGGAGATTCATGCATGGAGAGAGGACGGGGAACAAGAGCCTGTCAGGAAACCCCTATCTACACAACCACATCTTTCAGACTCTGGTTTAAAAGCCAACTTCCAATACATTATTTTTGAGGCCGGGGGAATGCAAGACAGGTGCATTAATAAGGGCACCTGTCATGCTCAGGTGGGGTAAAATGGTAAAAATTATGCAGAAAGGTAGATGCCATTTACTCTGCACATTTGAAGCTTTAAGAAGGCTGGTTCCGTAACAAGAATAAAACACAGAAGGCATGATAATTTGGCTAAGCTGGTAACATTTTCATGCCATAGAAGCTATCAAAACTCAATTTGTGATGCCAGACACACAAACAGGCAGCATCAAAAGCACATTTGTGACTGGATATAATCTCTACAGGAAAACACAGACACCAAAATCCCACTTCATGCATATTAAAAGGTGCCTCCTAATTTATTTTTTTCCTATCCCCACAGAATGCATTTATGTTTCTTTGGGTTTTTTTTGTTTCTTTGTTACAGTGCTGAAATTTTGTACCATAGAAGTCCTTACACATATTTTGGTAAAGGAAACAAAGAAGGCATAATGCGTATTCAGAAGCTGCTTGTGCATCTTTGAAAAACATCTCCAATTTCCTTTCCTACAGCTCTGGAGCCTCCAGACTCAGTTGCTATTATTATACTCTTCCTCACATTTCCTTAAAAAGACTGTATATATTTAATTGGCCATGTCTTAGGGATGAGGACAGTGTTATGTCTTTGTTGATGCTTAGCACAATGAGATGTTGATTACTCATTAATACCAGAATGCAAACCACCATCATAACTACAATAACATCACAATAACAAGAAAAACACATGTAAAGTGCTAGACTAGCCCTGGAGGCACATATGTGAACTCTACTGACGTCACATTCCGTTCCATATCCAAACTGGGATTACAAGGTTAATGCAATTAGAATAGAAAATCAAATACTCTTCATAGCTGTTGTCCATGGTTTTAATAAAAAAGGAATCACAATCAAGCTGAGAATGCTACACTCCACAGCACACTGCTGGAGGTGTGAGTACTGTTGTACACCAACTGCTGGATCAGCAAATGTTTACAGATCAGTTGCAGCAGGGCTGCCAGGCAGAGTCTAGGACAAGACTCAGACTCATCCCTTTGGATGCAGAACCAGATGCTTCCTCTCATCAGCTGCCAAATCCCTTCACTTTAACCTCAAATACACTAAAATAGCTCAGGGGTAGCACACAAGCTGTGTCCACAATCCTGAGATGGCTACTCTTTTTGACACTCCAAGTCATCCCAGCTCTTGCTGCTGCCAGGGGTGCCATGTGAAAGGTGCTGCCTAAGCCAACAGCATCAGGTAGAGATGGGGAAGGGAAAAATCAGTCCTGAAGCCCTGTCTCTTAACTTGACTTCAGCTTCTAACAACTACCATTTTGTAACAGAAAGAGAAAAGGTTCTGCTGAGCTTAGATGCAATCACCAAACCAAATGTTTGTGTTAAGCACAGATGCTTGGAAAGAAAGAGAGCAAAATGAAAACACAAAAATCCATGCTGGCTGGAACCAAAATAGGCAATCATCTTCCTGGTAACTCAACTGATGTTTCATAGAGTGTGTCCTCACATAACATCAGCTGCATATTTTTCTGATTTCAAGGAAATTACCAATTTCTTCAAACTACCCACTCAGTCAAATAACAAGGGCATTGCATTTTTAGCAGGAACTGTCTGTGTTTGCGGAGAAATCCCACTGCATTTTAGATATTTGTATCTTACTCCAGATACTTCTAGAGTACATGAATTCCTGAAATGTTTTGTTGTGGGATGAGCCTCGGTGCTTTGCATCTTCAGGAAATCTTACAGCAGGGTTACCGCCGGGTTAGCGAAAGAGCACGCAGCATGCGCAGGGATTGATAAACAAGCTGATATCCGCCAGCACATTTCTGTGCATTCCTTTCACCTGTGTCCCTGCAGACCCTTTCATGTTTCTACTTTGTGGGTGCAACTCTGTATGTGTAGAGATCCCATGTAAGAAATGCTAACAGGGGTGCGTACAAACCTTCGTTTATAGAAGTTACACAACCTCCAAGTGAGGCAATCAGACACTGCTGCCTTAGTGGAGCGCTGGTAGAAGCAGAGCACTCAGGTCAATCACACCCTAAGTAGTTTTTCCCATATGCCTGCATGTGTGCTGGCATGCACGTTTGCAGGTGTGCACCCACACAGGCACACATCAGCCTTTGAAAAAGGCTATTCTTTTGCAAAAATAGGAGCCACTCTGTAAATATAAAATCATAATTCTCTGTAAGGTTTTCAGAGAAGCCCAGCACAGGGGGAAAGAGGGGTCAGAGTGGCTCTGCCTGTGGCAGCATGAGTCCTGCTGTCAGACCTGCTCATCACCCAGAGCTTCGGGAATTTATACGGATTTGGAGACGCTGGGGGTGGTTTATGCAACCAGAAGTAAGTCCAGCTTAATAAAGGGTCTGTGATGTGCGGAGTTGGCACCCACAGGGGCCCTGGAGAAATGGCTGGGGGGAGGGGAGCCAGCCTGCTACTCAAGAATACATCAAGCCCTTGAGGAAGCAGAGTGTGCCATGTTTGAAGATGCAAAGATAATCACAGTGCTGGGAACCGTCTTGTGTAGCGGAGGAAGCCAAACAACAAGAGGAAAGCAGCATATGCTCGTGATTTCGCACAGGAAGCTAGCAGCACCTCCTGCCAAAGCGAGATAAGAAAACTCCCATGGCCTATTCTGAACAAGGCTGTGGTGATCAGCCTTCGCTTCACACTGTCCTCGCTCCACTCCACGGCCCGTTCCCTTTCCTAATGAGTTTCAGAGCCCTCACTTCTATTAGCATGCAGCATGCCAAGCACAATAGCATGGTGTATTTATAACTATCAACAGGGAAAAGTTTCCAGGGTAAGAGTGTACTTCATGTCATCTTGATGTATTTCACTGAAATCACACTACAAACCAGCTCCAAGCTAAAGTCCTGCTGATGAAACTACTGGTCTCAGAAGAAAAGCTGCTCGGTGATTTATAGCAGAGCATGGGAGCTGAGGTAAACAATTTGTCCAGTTGCTCATAGGATGGTTTGACCTCACGTATGACAGTCAGTTCTGATTGAAAGCCCCAGATCTAGCCCATCCAGACACATCTTCCCTGTGCCAAAGACTGCAGTTTTCAGTTCAAGCACAACAACAAATACCAGCAAAAGAGCCTCAATCCACAGATCAGTTGGAAAAGCACTCATCTTCTGTCTCCTTGTCTTCCCAGCTTCTCCCTCCCAAGCCCTCCTGTGTGATTCCAGAGGCCATTGCAATCATTACCTCGTGTAACTTGAATTTCATTCAACTCTGAAAGTAAGCTTTCCACTTGGCAAAGCCCCTGGCAGCCTCACTCATTCACTGGGGTAGTATTTGTTGGGAGGGAGAGGAAACCATCCTGTCACCAACAGTGCCCATTTTTTAGAGTGATTATTGGCAGTCACCATACTTTTCTCAGCAGCTATCCTTTTCTTTAGGCCAGCAATTCCTAGCAGCATGAGGGCAATGTCACTACAAATTCAATTTGGGCTGACTCACAATGTTTAAGAGGCAATGGTGATGACATTAACATTAAGACAGGAACTCTGGAAATTCCTGGAATTGTAAAGAATACATAGGAGCTGGTTTTTATTTACAAGTTACCAAAAAAAATCTGAATGGCATGGGCCATGCCTGCTCTGCACCTCAGTGTCCAATGCTGTGTGATTGATAGCACAGGGCTGGTGTAGCCACGTGTCCTTGGGAATATTGAGTCAATTTGAAGCAGGAAACAGAGAGGAAAAATAGTAGCATTGAGCATGTACAGTTTGTAAAACGTGCTTTATGGGGGTGGGGGAAGGAGAACATGTGTTGGCCCCTTGCCAGCTTTGTCTATGCATGTGATTCTATGATTCTAAGAAGCTATGGTCCAGGTGCTCCTGATCCAGGTCAAAACCAATCAGTTAGAGGTAGAAATACTGTCAAAACTGCAGCTGGGAGCTCATCCCAAACATCTTCCCTAATATGCACATTGGTGGAGCTAGGAGGAAAATTACAGGAGGGAGGAACTGGATGTGTTTTACATTCTTTATTGTTTATTTGTTCATTTCTATTTATTTATTTAGGATCATGTCCCTGATGTTCCAAAAGCTTCGTTCTCCTGGGGGGCATCTTTGAAAAGAGTAGGGTAGATGGCATTTAGAGCTTTCTTGTGTATTTTCATGGCTCTATCAAAAAAGGAAGCATTTGATAACTGCACATTGCCTTTCTTGCTATTACTGACATGCAACCAGATAACTGGATGGTGTTTCCCTTTCATATTCATCCTTTCCAAACATTATGACTTGCCCTTAACTATTCCAGTTTGCTGCCTGGAAAGCTGATTGATCTGAGCTATCTCAAAAGAAGCAGCAAGACAAATAGCAATGTTACCTACCCCAATTTTCAGTATTTCATCAAACCACACTCAGATTTCCACAGGAAAAAAAAAAATCACTTCTTTAACTGCACACCTGAGCACCCTGCAACACCAGTTAGTCACAACAAAAAATGCAGATGACTGAGGCTGAAGGTCACCAAAAAAACCCCATTTTGTTTCCAACTTCTTTGCTATTGCTTGAAACTCCTGGCCACTAGGGAACATAACAGCATTTTTCAGGTGTCTACACACACTGAGGTTATCTGAAATTTTCTCACCTTGTCTTATCAGAAAACTGTATTTTGATTCTCAACTCTTAATTTTCTACTTCACACTGCTTACCATTCTTCATCGACACAGAATACCATCATGTTTCAGCCAAACCTACCTTTCTTCCTTCCTTCCTTGTTATACTACTCTCTTCCCTCCTTTACTAGACTGTGTTCACTCTCAGTTTCCATGAAGCTACTGTGATTCAGCCTCCACTTTGTGCAAAAGCAAAAAAATCATGTCCTGCACAGAGAAGCAGGATGTTGGCTGGAACTCTAGAATTATCCCATGAGGTTTTCATAAGTACCTAGAATTTCTTTCAGGGGAAAAAATTGTTTGATTTTGAGAGTCTGTGCACTGCAAGGAAGAGGGTCTTGCAATTTGGTTGAACAGTCAGAATCCTAAATAGAAATTCCACAAAACCTCTACATGCAATGTCCAGTCTTGCACTCAGTTGTTTTTTTTTATTTCCAATTAATGTTCCCTGTAAATAAAGTCCAATTTATTGTTCAGACCCTTCTAGTGTAAGTTATTTTCCTTGCACAACTCACTTCTAATAGCTCACTCAACCTCTAGATATAACCTTACATCTATAATATTCCAAGATCCATGTATCCACAACTCCTTCCTTCTCAGAATGCCAAAATTTCCCTTTTCTCCTTTTCTGTCCTATCTGTACCCTCTTGGGTCTAGAAAGGAGTAACTCTTCAGTAGGTATTTACACAGTCCTTCATACTGCCTGTCTTGTTGACAAGCTGGAAGCACAACTCTCACCCTTTCCATTTTCCAGTGATTAGCAAAGGAGATAGAGGAGCTGTTGATCCACTGAGGTTGTGTTTTTCAAGATCATTTGTTTTCAGCTTCTCTTCAAGCAGGGGTCTGGGAGCCACTTCTGGCTGAATGGAGTGAGGGACTGAAGTCCAGGCAGAAAACAAGGAAAGGATGAGAAAGAATGGAGGGAAACATTTTTAAGGAGAGAGGGGAGTTGATTAGAGGGAAAACAGGAAGAGAAAATACCGACAGGCATGGATGTAAGACCAAGGATCCATCTACCCCATATCCTGTCCCAACAATGACCATATGCAGATGGTTGGGGATGAGTAAGAGCGGGACTAACTTCAGATATTTCCTTCTAATACTCCCCCAGTCACCAATTATTATCAGCTCAGGAACTTCCCGCAATATAGACTGTTTCTACACTTCTCTTCCAAGACTGTAGAAAGTTTTCAAACCCCCAGAATCTTCTGGCAAGGAGATTCACAGCTGCACTATCCACTACATGAGGAGCTATATTCTTTTTTAGTTCCAAATTCTGTTCCTCCTGTCTTCATCTAATGGCCCCTATCTCTTGAATTGGAAAAGATATACACAACTGATCCTCAGATGTGTGTCTTCCACAAGTCTGTAAGTCTCTATCCTGTAGTTCCCAAGTCACTTCTTTTTCAGTCTTTCAGAGCCTTGATCTCTCTCCTCACTCATCCTTCACACATTCCTCTCATTCTCTGAAATTCCTTTGATCCTTTTTTATGCTATTCCTGGTGTATCTCCTAGTTTGGCTGCATCCTTTGAAATGAAAGGATCAGAAATTCTTGTAGCATAAAAGACATGGATAATTTATGGATTTGTGGAGTTATCATGGTGTTCTGTACTGTGGTCTTTGTTTCTTTCCTGGTAATTCCTAACACTTGATTTTATTTTTGAGCTGCTCATGGTGGTGTTCACTTTCACAAACCCATCTATCACAGCACTCAGATCCCTCTTTGTAGTAGTAATGATCAGCCAACAGCTTTTTAACATGTATTTTACATACAAAAGCAAGATTTTTTTTTTTCTTATGTATATCATGTGCATTTATCTTCAGTGGATTTCACCTGCCACTTTTTCACTCAGATACCCGGATTCACAGAGTTCTGCATTTCATTGCAATCAGCCCCTCATCCTTACAAATCTGAATAACTTGTCATCATCAGCAAACAATGTCACCTCCTTGCCACCTTTTCCAGGTTATTTCTGAAGGTGTTGACAAGTACAGACCCCAGCACCAGCTCCTGAAAAACTTCACTGATCACTTCCCCACGCTGCAAGAACTGGTTGTTCCCTCTTAACCTCTGTTTTCTATTTTTTAACTGAATATTTTTTTCTGAGCACGATCCTACCTCACATGCCTGTTCAAAGCCTTCTGCAAAGGCTTTTTGAAAGGCATACACATAAAAGGAAAGAGGATGCTAACTAAAGTTTGTATATTTTTGTAAAAGGTGTACTCGATCCAGTAATAGTACTCCATTCATAATCATTCCTAAGCACACACAGAGCTTGACCTGGTGCCTTCCTTTGGCCAGGAGCCCCTGCTAGTGCAGGAGCAGGCTTCTGGCTACGGGCTGGGACTCCCCACTGGCTCGGACACTGCCAGCGTGCGGGGCCTCGCTCACGTCGCGCAGTCCCCACGTACAGCCTGTCACACACTTGGCTTCCTATGGGCTGGGCCGCACGCAGCAAAAGATCAAGCAGAAACATCCCACCATCTACGTGACCCTTAAGTGTTTTTCCTTAAGGCTGGGTGTCAGACTGCACATAGTAAAGCCAAGAGACCACCCTGTGAAGGCAACAAGAGGTAAAAACAAGAAACTGGGAAAAAATAAAAGGAAGAGCAAGTGAATAAAAACCCAGCATAGGCAAGTGAGAATAAAAGCGTGATACTAAGCAGAGTATCCCTGACCATCTGGATCCTGCTGTAGCTCCTATGTTTAAAGATTGATCAATGATAAAATAAATAATGCAGTACTTCTTGTTTTAATTTTTTAAAAATTTGATTTGAAGTGATTTGGAAACTAGCAATATTGAAACTTGAAAGCTTAAGGGTCTGGTTCAACTAAGATCCATAAGGAAGTAATTTATACTTGCAGAATAAATTCATCAATGTGTAACCCTGTGGACAGACTGGGGCAAACTGTATTCAGTATAAAGCATGTATTTGTCAAGCTTATGTAAACACATGGATGTGCCAGATCTGATTCAAATGGCATTTTGCAAACAAAATATTAAAAAATATTATAAATTCCGTAATAGTGACTGAAAACAAGGACTTAGCTCTACTCAGAGGATAGAATGTGTTCACAAGCAAGCATTGGCTTTTGGCTCCCAGTGAAAGTGAAGAATGAGATACTTGAGCATATTCCTTATTCGGGCTGAAGCATATCATATGCTGTTTCACTCCTCTTTTTCCTTTGGCTTCAAGTTCCCTGGAAGTCCATGCTTCTGCAATGTACACCCATGACAGTTCCTCTGCATTTTTTTAAGGTTATGTAAAGAACCACAGGGTTTAACTTTTAATTATACTAATCTGTATTTAATTATACTAATCTTGTATTCCCAACCCCTCCAAAATAAGGGAATGGCTAGTAGGATTTTTGGTGTACCCACAAGTACCTTTACATTACTACATTGCTGTAAGATGATTTTCTTGTAGCACAGGGTGGAAGGCACAAAGGCCACCAGCCTTTGTGGCCATCAGCCAGCGTGAAGGTAGAGCTGAGGATTCAGCCACATGCCCAATCAAACAAAGGCATTTTAGCACTACCTGCTTGTTAATGGCATCTGACCTACTTATACCAGCTCCAAAGACTCAGCCTTTCCCTTCCTGAAAATAGAAGGTGGCACAGGAAACAAAACCAGCCGCTGTGGGCAAACTAATGGGCATCAATGTTTGCAGACATCCAACAATTAAATTTGGGTGGTTCAGTACATTCCTAATTAAGTACAATTAACATTTGTTCTTTACTTGTTTATTTTACATACCTCACTGATGTCCCAAATCTGGTTTCCCCAGATCATCTATCCAAGCACATCCTAATGATTCTGCCTTTCAATCCCTTATTAATACCCTGACATAAACAATGCTGAAATGCAATTAGACTGCAATGCACACATGGCCAGCCTCCTCTTTGACTGAAGCTGCTGGGAGTCTGGCCATGCACTGTCATTATGATAGTCTCAGTCTTTCTGTATCTCTGCAGAAGTTTCAAGGAACACCTCAAGCTTTTTCCCTCCCAGATACTTCATGTATTCAGCACTCCATTTCCAACCCCACCATTAGGTGGTTCTACAACCAAGTAGAGTTCATGTCTTGACACTGTAGTCAGGAGAGCAGAGAATAATGGGGGGGGGGCGGGAAACCCAACCAAACAAAAACCAAAAGCCAAAAAACCATACATTGATGTGAGGGCAAGGTTGTAAAATAATAACATAACATTTAATCTGAGGCTAAACAAAACTGATAGCTCAAGACGAGGGAGGCAGCAAGGTGATGGGAGAGTTGAAACACCCATGGTAAAATATCAGCGTTGCAACTGTCTGCTGTTTCTGAAGGGCCAATGAGTCAAACCTTGGGCAGAGGCTGCAGATCTCTCTTGAACTACCCACAGAGAAACTGCTCCAAAAAACACTGCACAGCTGCTGAGCAAGCCAGTGCTTCCAGTGAGCAATAGCAATATCCCACATGCCTTTCTTGGCAATTTCTGCCAGGTCAGTTTAAGATAAACAAAGTCTACTGGAGAGATTCAGGTCAAGAACCATTAACATCAAGCACATTCCCGGCATGCAGACACTTGTTCTGCAGCCTCAGAACTGATCTGTTTTAGGTGGATCCCAGCCTGCCTGGCTCTGGAGACCCTCAGCAAGCCCTGTTGCTGTCTGCCCCTGTACACCTCTGCTGACAACCCAGCCTGAGACAAATTCAGGATGGATAGGATGGCTCCAAAGTTGTAGAAAAGAGGCTAAGGAGGCTGCTGGGCACTTGAGGACAAGTGTCCCACAGGGCTGTGCTCTTCTATATCCACTGAACACCTGGGGGCTGCCCAGCCTGGGAATGTGTCTGCTGCAGAGCAGCAGCATTTTCTGCAGTAAGATAGCCCTGGAAAAGCAGTTTCTCAGTCATTTAAGACAGACCAATTTTTTTTTTAAATGAATTTTCATTTTATTTTTCATAATATTTTCTACTGTCTTTTGGCTGCCATCTCTAAATTTAATAACTCTGCATAAGCTTTTAAAAAAAACTCAGAATATTGCTTTTTTGCCCCAGACAGATTTCCTTGACTCTTCTATGTTTCCTTGTTGGGCGAACATCAGAAGAGAATCTTTCCACCTACATATCTAGTCAGCTAGCTCGCTAAAAAGGTTGATTAATGGCAAGAGTTAGTTTAAGCAGAGCAATTGTAACAGAAAGCAAAGAACAGGGAATTTTTAATGATGTTGGTCTTTCCACATTTCAAAAATTCACATTTGTTGAGCAATTTAACCACTTTTTTTTTTATAATTATTTCCTACAAGGAAACTATGAAAATTATTTAATTTGGCTAGTCTCCTGTTACTGGCCTGAGTGAAGTAGAGAGAAGAGTTATGCAAATTGATTGCATCAATCAGAAAACATTGAACTATATCTGTATTTAAAAGCAATGGAATTCACTGAGGTGCTTTTAGGTTTTTGTAACTGAAATACTGGTTCAAAAATAAAAGTGGAAGAAGTATCCACACAACCTAGTGGTTGCTGTTAAAGGAGGCCATGGGCAACAGTCCTTCAAAAATAAAAGCATCTAACTTAGGCAGTCAGTCCCCAGCTTGCAGTGACAGTGGTATGAAGTTAAGAACATGTATAAAGAAATATTGGAGCAGAGAGATCTTGGAGCCAATAGTGCCCTGCAAGGTCTTTGCAGAAACAGCATCTTTTTGTCCAGAGTGCACACTCTGTTCTGTGAGACGGGACTTGGAAATTTCCTGAGAATCTCTACTACCTCACTCTGAAGGGTAACCTGGGGGGGTTCATTGCTTAAAGTACCTGGTACATTTGTGTACAGAAACAAGCACTGCCTGACCACAAACAGAACAATATTTTAGTATTGGAAACCTAAGGTTGGGCAGATGAATGTAAAAAAGTGCTGTAATGGCAGAACAAGATGTGGTTCTTATCTCCTGCACGAGGTACATGCACATTAAATCTGTTGTTTAGGCAAACCTCCTATCACACAAAGAGGGAAGTATAATGAAATAGATGGGATTAAAGGGTTTTCCAGTTCTTCAGGGAGAACACCTGAACCTGCACAGACATCAGCAAGGCGTGCCAGCTGCTGAGATATTCCACTCTGCTCCCTTCCTGGAGCAGGAGACAAAATGTAATTACTCAGGTATTTCTGCCTTTCTGCAATAGTTAATTGTCATATTATTCAGAGGGAATCATCCCACTCCTTTTAGGCAAAGGATTAAAAATGGTGCTCTCCAGGCTACTTCCTCAATGAGTACTCAAAAGAGAAGGAAGGGGAGAGGGTTAAAGGGAATCATCACAGAACAATTATGAAGGCAACTTGGAAGCCAGGCTGGAAACAACATTGTAACAGAGCCAATAGCTGATCCAAACTGTTACATTTCTCCTTTGATCACCTGCTCAAACACACTCCTAATTAGCATTTAATGGAATCTTCAGTTCAGCACATTACTGAACACCTGCATGCAAATGTCAATTCCTCTTTCTGAAGACTCGCTGTCCTGTGCTGGAGTGCAGACCTGTGCTTGCTAACAGAAGGAAATATCTGACAACAGATGGGCACCACCTCGAATCCCAAGGAAGAACCAACTGTTTCTTCAATCCTGCACTGGATTTCAATCCAGAGTATTCATAGCTGTATAAACTCTTGAAAGAAACTAAAAAACTGAAAATTTTCATATATGCTTTTCTCAAGGTTTCTCTAGTTAAAAGACGTTGTGATTTCTCTTCTCTTACATCTTAGCAGAAACAAGTTTTGCAACTTGTCCCTGTAAGGTAACATACCAGACAGAGGAAATGCAGCTCTCATCTGTCCTTGAAATGGAGAATTTCAGGTAATACCTATTCCAGCAAGAGGAGAGATTGCTAGTGCACCTCTTGGTGAGAAGGGCACAGAAAGACAGCCATTAGCATAACCCCAAGGACATATCGGGGAAAAATAACTTCTGCTTCTAGGAAGTGCTGAAGTGCCACTCTTTCACTGATATCAAAGCACTTACAGGTATCCTTAGTTTGAAATGTTTAGTATTGAGACCCTCAGTATTGAGATGTCCTGTTTAGTTGAAGGATGTTTCCTGTACCCTTGCAATTAAGCATGTACTTAAATATTTGCCTGGTGCTAAATCCCAGTTCTATGAAAGTGTTAAAAAGTGAAATCCTGTGGAATGTGATTATTCTTCAACTGAAACTGAGAAAATGTTGTGCCTTAAACTTGTCAGGTTTTTAAATATCATTACTGGGCTCTGATCCAGGTACCTTGCCTGTTTGAACCCTCCAACAACAACTTAATGATAATGCTGTTGTGGAGGTTGAGTGTTAATCATGAAGTTTGTGCCAGATTTCATGATGCAGGAAGAGCTGTGGATAAGTGAGTCAACACAGACTCCTAATCATAAGAAACAGAGTTCAAAAGAAAACTAAAATGTAAAAAGAGGATTAGTTGTACACCACATCAGTGTCAAGTAAGCTTGCATGATGCCATGTATTCTTTACTCTTTTTAAACATCATCTGGAGAATGGTAGGCACATTTAGCTTGCTGAACTGAATCTGTGACTAAACATACTACAGGACAGATCTGACCTTCATTATGGAAGAAGTTTCTACGTCTTCTGTTGATTTCAAAAGAAACCACACATAGGAGTCCATGTACGTGGAGAAAAGCATGGAGGAAAACTCCATATGAAAGCATGTGAACTTTGCAAGACATTGTCTTCTCTCATAAAAATGCAGAAGCAATTATCACTTCTGGACTAATATTGCATGCATGAATAGTAGTGAACTGTAAATAAACCCAAATAGCAATACCAAATAACCACTCTGCCCTCCATTTTCAAATAACGATGGAGAAAAAGTTGCATTGTGACTACACGTCCACTGAAAAATATATCAATAAAAAGTAGACAATTTTTATTAACTAAGCAATGTTTACAGCGAGCTTTACTCTTGCAAAAAAACATTTAAGTGTAGTAGTAAAAGAAGACATACTAAATAAAAGTAAAGACGTTGTCCTACCTTGTTTTAGAATGGTTTTGTTTACAGGGATACCACATCCATGTAATTTTAGGTGGAGGAATACCATACACAGTGCATGTCAGCACTTGTTTGCTGCCTAGTAAATGCAGATTGGGATCAGGGAATGATGACACAGCCTTTTCGTATATCTGCGGTTTCACTGGAAAGGGTAAAAATTGGAAAGCTATTAAAAACAGCTTATTTCCAATGTATTGCATGATTATAAAAATACTACGTTCTTGCAGTGTGAGTAACAAGAAAAGTCCCCAGAAGAACAAAGGAAAACAACAGTTCTAAGTCAGACAAGTGGTTAGTAACACGTTTAAGTCATCAGGAACAAATACTGGCTGTGGAGGACAGAAACATTTCTAATGAAAACCAGCATCCATTTCTGGTTCAAAGATGGATCCTTCACACTGCATTTGAGGCTTGAGTTTGGGTCCATGAAGCCAGTAAGAAAATTTGGTCCATGGAGTCAGTGCAAGACAATCCAGCTCAGAGAAAACTGAGCACATACATGTCCAGGAGAAGCATGGGAACATGTTGCAAACTTACCATTTACGGTAAGAGTGACTGTAAGATTCTTTGACAAGTTCCACTGTCGAATGCTCAATATTATGGTGTAGTTTCCAGCATCCTCCTCAGCAACATCCTTGATGACTAGCGAATAGTCTTTAACCACGTACCGGGCACATTTTTCAGCAGCAGGTAGCCCATCTTTTAACCTGTTTCACGGAATTCCAGAAATCAAAATTCTGAAAAATATTTCTGCTTAAACCACCCATGTTACATCATATCCCTCAGTCTTTGGGAAGGGATTGGATTTCCAGTCTGAGATTCTGTTTACCACAGTCTTGTCCTTTCCTTCCAAATAAGATTGTTGATATATGTAAACCACTTTAGAGAATATTATATCTTAAAATTGATAAGGATCTGATGGGGCTCTGTGGTATTTGAGAGTTGCTGAAAATTGCAACTCTGTCTCTGAAGATCCTAGTTGTCCATGGCTGTGACCACCATTTAGACTAAAAGACAACCATTTTGGCTAAGGGTTGGTCACAGAAATAAAGGTTGCATCATCTTGCACTGGCCATTTCTCTACGACCTCAGAATACATCCTGGGACAAAGTATTAGAGTACTCTAAGCACAGCTGTGATTTTAGGAAGAGGAAGAGTAAGTAGATTAGATAAGCACTTAAGAATCAGATATCCTGCTATCAAGTGAGTGTTTTTAAAGATAACAGAAAATCAATGTAGAAAGTACTAACTGTTGCTCACACACAGATTCCTGTAGCAAAGTATTTTTCTTCAAAGTCTAAACTACAGTGTAAAGTGCATTTTGACAAGATGCAAGAACGTTAACATGATGTTGGTAGAAGGGTGCAACACATATTCATTATAATGATGGATTTGATCTAAATGATTCACAGCTTTTAGTAAGTTTTTACAAAAAAACTCTTACTTTTCTTAGATGAGCACTAAAATGTGGTCAGAGGACTTACTGGTTTAGGCATTTCACTGTATGTGTATTTTACAGAACCATAAAATAGCTGCAGCTGAAAAAGCCTTTGGAAGTCATTTAGTCTAATGTCCTGTACAAAGCAAGGTCGGAAGGCAGCCCAAGATCATTTTCAGTATGGTTTTGTGTATCTCTAAGAATGGAGACTCCATCACCACTCTGGACTATTTATTCCAATGTTTGACCAACCTCAATTTTAAATTAATAAAAAAATTAAAATTTGTTACAATGTTTGGAGATTATTTCATTCAGAAACTTTGGATCTATATGTGCAGTCAATAAACCCAAACACTGGAAAACCAGAAAATTATGTATAAATGGCTGGCATCAGTGTCACACTCACCCCTCAGTTTTCCACATGAAGCCATAAGTGTAAAATCTTGTCTTGTAAAACGAGACAACACTTTTGGAGCAAAATTAATTCCTGGCTGTAACATGAACTCCCACTATTCATGTATGTATAGTTTGTGTTCTTAATCAGTCTTGTCATAGACCCTTTGTTAAAGTGCAATTAATTGAGCCAGAGCTGCTGGTGTTTTAAATTATTTAAACAAAAAAATTCCTGAGATCATTAAAAGATAACATTGTTGCATATGAAAGTGGATTGGATTAACGAAAAATTTTTTAAAATTGTTCCAAAAATTTCTTAACACAATTTACACAAGACAAAATGAATGATCCAGTGAATGCTGTGCTGCACTAGGTCTACAACCTGCAGATCACTGCATAATAATACCAACTTCCTTTTTTTTGCAATAGTGCACATCTGTACAACTCCAGTCAATTATTTATTTTAATGAAAGCCTTCTTTTCTTTCTTTTACTGTCTAAAAGCAAGTTCAGGTTTCATATCTAGGTCTGAGTAAAGCTGGATGCAACACTTCAGTCAAAGCTGGTAGAAATATTTAGCTGTAGAGCATCCACTGATTTCAGGAGGAGACATGTCAAACCTGTTTGAGGATCTCCGCTTTAAACTCTCCATATCTCCTTTCTTGCACTTGTGAAATGGAAGTAATGTTCTCATAAATTTTTAGAACCCCAGGCAGCTCTGAAACTTGAAAAAAATCCTCCCCAACCCTACTATAAAAAGAGGTCCAGGATGAATACATGGAAGTAACTGTTGTCCTACCATATAACCTCTGGAGAGGGAAATGCCTTCACTTTCATTGACAAACGATAGGATTTTCTTCCAGCTACAACCTCCAGCGCAGTTTTTCTTCGACGTTTCAAATTAATGAACATTTTATCTTAAACAAAATAAAAAAGTGCTTTGTATTACTGATTTTCACCCTGCAAAATGAGTTGCTCTACTAAAGAAAATGTGACTCCAAATAAAAATTATCTTTCGTAGTTTTGATGCTCCCACATGTTAACAGCAAGAATAGAGCCTAATCTCCTAGAGATCTATAAAATATAAAGGAATATATACACAAATATATACATATATATAAACATATATATGCACATATATATACACAGTATATACACAAATATACAAGAAACTGAGAGGCAGTTCCCAGGGCATGAATCTGCTTGGAGAAGATAGACTCTAGCCAAATTCTCATTGTGTCCAGCCAGAAAAAAAGGCACAAGATATAAAGTGGTCTGTAGTATGTGGGAGGCTGAACTGAGGGTGATCAGATGACCTTTCTGCTCTTACAGGCCAATAATCAATGAAAGTTCCAAAAGAAAATATTTTTCCAGGGAGGATTTAAGGGACCTTCAGAGAAATAGCAAAGGAAAAGGCAGAAACTTTCTGTATCATTGGTAAACAGCTGTTTCATCAAACCAACAAATCTTTGTCACTTCACTGGAATAATAACAACCTGCTGGAATTTGTTATTTTCCTTTTACTCTGCTCCCTATCTCCAACTTTCTGCCAAGTTGATGGCTTTTCCAAGAGTCAGTAAAGCATAAAATTCATATAATACATTGGAAAATATCTCTTTCTTCCCTGCCAACTTGTGCAAAATAAAATATTCAAAGTATAAAAAATGTTTGAGTGTCCTTTTGATGGTACCTAGGGTGCAATATTTACTCACATTATGAATTGCATAAGGATGATGGACATCCATTAAACAAGTTCAACATTTAATCACACCACATACATTGAAAATAATATGCACAAGACAAATAAGTAGTTTAATTACACAAGTCAGCTTATAAAGATACAGCCCTGATTCTCCCAACCTTTATTCATACAGGCTCTTTCTAATATGGGTATCCTATTGATGGGGATATGTGAATGCAGGCTGGCTTCAACAGACCCAGCTTCTCTAACTCTAATTTTAATCTCCAACTTGACTGACTCAAATTTTAATCTAAACCTCTGTTTCTGAAAGATGAGGTTTATCTGTTTAAGATTCAGTAAGTGGTTATCATGATTCATCCTATGTTCCCAGTGCCTTATTCCAGAGCTTAAACAGAGAAAATGGTCTGAAATTTCTCTTTAAGAATACCAACACAGAGTGCTTAGTCCACACTTCCAGACAGGAGAAGAAAGATACACTGCTGAAAATATGCAATAAATCCATATTCTGACTGTGAGTCATCTTTTGTAGATGACACCCACCAGCCACTTAGTCTTTAACACCAATGGTGCTCCAAAGATCCTGGATAGTTCTAATTGTAACAGGGTGTCCCAAAGAAGGTAACTTCCCAAAGAAACCCAATGCAAAAAAAGTCCTTGTACATATACATTTGAAATAATATCAGAAATTTCCAGATTTCACAGAAGGCCCAGACAAAAAATAGGGAACTTGATCAAGAGTCTTGCTGTAAAACCATATTAATGGTTTGCATTTTTTGAATGGTCTACCAGCTACCAGCTCCATGTAGAGTTAGGGTATTTATTTCTTGTTTATTTTTTCATAGAAATACGTAAGTACCATAGAAGCAGAAGTGGGATTCTTCTATTTAAATTACGCTTGTACCTTCTTTTTTGCCCCAAACTAGAATTTGCCTGATTGTATCTGCTAGAACTGACTGCGGACAGCTCCATCACAATATTTAGCAGACAAAAGTGATGAAATTGAACATTAACATGTATATTGCCAACAGTACATGGAAGAAACGGCACATGTTTTACTTCCTGGAGCTCCTCCCTCCCTCATTTCTCTTGTTCTGTCCATGGTGGCTTCCACCTTGTGTCACAGTGCAAAACCATCACACGACTGACCTTGGTACACGAGCAGTGAATATTCCACAAGTGTGCACCACTTCTTACCATAAACAATGACTGTTGTGTTGACGGCCTTGATGGTCGGCCCACTCTTCACGTGGCAGGTGTACTGGCCTTTATCAATATCCCTCACTCTGTCCACAACGAGGATGCTGTAAAAAATGTTGGCCTCTGAATTCTTCTGGTCAATACGCTGCATTACAGAACCCCTTTTCCTTGTCTATAAAAGCCAGAGAAATGAACAAGAAAGAGCTTAATCAAAGCAATTTTCATTATTATTAAGATTTTTATTTTTCTGTACTGCCACCATAACTTCATTTTAAAAAATCCCAGAAGTCTTTGTAGAGCACAGATAAACAAAGGATGCTTAACATTTCCAGGGGGTCAACAATAAAAAGTATAAGCAACCTTATAGGACAATTCAACCCTGTCTTCACCCAAGGTGTCACCCAAATTAGTACTTTCCAGAGGAAGGTCCTCTCTTTTGTATAGCCTGTCACATCAACATGCCCAGCTCCCTATTGCCATTGTCCAGCACTGCTCCTAAAAATTCCTGAAGCCATGCTGTGAAGAGCAGCACATAGTTTGGTGCCTGGATTCAGTGCCATAGGGAACAGACACACCAAAGAAAAGGACATGAACACAACGAGGGGTGAATTCTGGAAATGCTACAGACAGAAAAGGGACTAGATTTGGCAAGGGAATAGCAGGGTGGAACTGAAGATAATGTGACTCTGAGGAGTTATTTCCTGCAACTCCCCCTCAGCATTTGGCCTCAAAGTTTATTTAACCCAGGACATTGTTGATGTCTTATAAACACTGAGCACCCTTCAGTTACCATCTAAATAAAAACAAAGCACAATTTCACAAGTGTGGTGCCCAGATAGGGCTTGGTAGGACAGCAGCGAGCAATATAATATATTTGAAGCATTTCTTGTTGCTAAGTTGTTTATTTCTGAGGTGAAAAAATGCCAGGGAAAATGGCTACAGTAAGCAATAAACAATTGCATTAATCTTCCCTATATAATGCAATCATAATTTCAGCCTGTGATTTGGTACAATGAGTGACATAACAAATGATCTTGACTTGAATCACCAGCATAAATCAAACTGACATGAAAGGAATGGGAGTTGTAAACCTTAAGCTAATGTCAAATTTCTTATCAGTTTTACTCGGGCTCCCTGGCAGTTATTCTGTAAGTGACAACTATTTATGAGGATGCTCCCAATGTGGGGGGTGGAGAAGCACATTCAAGATCATTCCTCTAGTTGTCAAAACAAGAGGATTGTTCGTGTGACACTTAAAAAATGAGATTTTGGCTAGCTAAATCAAAATACCTTTTCCAAACATGCTCAAATTGGGTGCCTGACTGTCTGCCAGTCTTTGGAATGAATGTATTGAGAAGACAGCCTCGCTGAAAAGTTTCTTGTCACAAGAGAGAGCCCCTGCCTGGGACAGGGTGATATATTTCTCCTGTTTCATCAGGACAAAAAGAAGCTTCCAGAGATGAAACAATTCTAGCATTTGCTCGTGATTATGCAATATAACCAGAGCACATTGTGTAAACATGTTTACTTATAAAATTAAGCATCAGAAGGAAAAAAAAAGAAACCTTAAGAGACATGTCAGCAAGGGTCAAAATGATGGAATGCAAACAATGGCAAGCATTCCAAAGCAGAATTCCTCCCGGGATGCTAGATGCAGCACGATCTGTGGGAAATCTCTGGTTTCTTCTTTCCAGCCACAGCACTCACCTCTCCAGGGTAAGTCCATGTCATCTGCACTCTGGTGTTCCAGGCTGCAGTGACAGTGCAGTTAATTGCTAGGCTGTCTCCCTTCAGCAGCTTGACGAGACGTGGCGTGCTTAACTGAACATCAAAAATGGTGTTGGCTGCACATGGCAAAGAGGGAGAGCAATTAGTAATGCCAGCAGGGCAGGGTGCTTTCTGAGAGGCAGGGAGTGGAGAATGCCACCTACTTTCTCTGTGCGTTAGGTACTTGGTGCTGTACGTGTGCCCAGCGACGGTTGTCTCACAGCTCAGGAGCCCGATGAATTTGTAAGTTGCCTTAGGTATTCTGAAGCCTTGCATACTGTCCCAGATTATTGTCTTGCCATCAGGGATTAGGGTTTCTCTTGGAATCTGGAAGTGCCAAACACACATCAGAAAAACAGCTCATCCTTGTGTCTACTCTCTAATCAAAGTAGCCTAGTAGAAAAGGAATGGGGGGAAAAGCACCCAAAAAATGCCAATCAATGTGAAAAGGATGACATTTAATAATGTGGGTTTTTCAAGTCACATTTTCATCACAAAATAGAGAAAAAGCCTGGGTGAAGAATGCGAATGTTGCATTTGTTTCCAGGATTTCATTATTTATAACAGGATGTAATTTATGACACAATAGATTGACACTACCATTAGCTTCAGCAGTTGGGCTGCTATTCTCTTGGCTCCTGGTTGGCAGCTAAAGTGCTCATCTCCAGGAACCTTTGCAATTAAGTATCCTGGTTCCAACACAGAGAAACAAATACACACTTTTCAATGGAGATGACAAATGGGCTTAATTTGCTGTCATTTTGTGGCTTTAAGAAATTCTTGCCAGGATTCAATCCATGCAAGTCATATTTATTTTGCCTAAAAGACTTAAAAAACAAACAAAAAAATTATTGCCGTTTGGGATCAAACGTTCGCTTTGTCAGCAGTACAAGTTATTTTTTACATTACGATCCTTTGCACTTCAAGCCCCATTTTAATAAGGTATCAAGAAAACCCTGAAAAAGTAAAGCCTAACATAGCCATTGGATCTCAGACAAAACCTCTTATTTTCCGATCATGCTATTTCATTATACTTATTGATGGAATAAATGCTACCATTTGGATAGCACAGAGATCAGCTATGAGTACAAAGCCTGCACAGGACTCTACTTTGATAACACCTGTTTTAATGGTAAAAATAAAATATTTTTAAAGATGGCTCAGAGCAGAGTTTAAATGAATTGCGGTCATAAGGAAAGACCCTTGAATCAATTAAGCACCTTGCTGCCCATCAGTTCCCACTGTACACCAGTCTCACTGTGTCTCCTCATCTCTTCCTTCCCCTTTATTTGAGCACACGACTTATACAAGCCCTTTCCTTCCTACAAAGCATGGCTGTCAGAGGCAGGGGGAAGCATGACTGCAGTCTGTCTCCCTCCCGTGTGGTACAGCTTCTCAATGTGGCACCCTTGATGCTGTGCCTCCTGCTCAGCCTGTGCAGAAAGGCACCCTCAAGACTACCCTCCCTCATCCCATGCCATTTCCTCCAAAACAACTAAGATCATGATGAATCAAATGAGCAATAAATGCAGAGCACAAAGTGACGTGGTAGAATTGGTTATCTTTACAGCAGCTGATAAGATGCTATAATAAGCATGCAAATCCCAGGGAAGTGTGTGTAGCACACACACAAGTAAAGCCCATTACATTACAGCCTGCTGGCTGCCATTCAACAATATCTTGGTCCCTACGAGCTCTGTTGCCATTCCTGTTCTAAACAAAACACATTTTCAACTTTGGTGTAACTAGTTCATAGTTATGTTTTCATGAGCTTCAATTGGATATATCCTTTTCCTGCTTTGGTGAAAATCAAACTATTTCTGAACATATTTCTGGACAGGTTTTTGTGAAGAAAGTGAAGCCAGAGGGTGAGAGCCTTCCTAGACTGGTGTTTCCCACTGAAAGCATTCGCTGCACAATTATTACTTAATTATTGTATTACTGACTTTGTATTAGCCTTACTCCAGGAATACAAAAGTAACCAAAACACCCAGAAGAGTCCTATTTTGCAACTCGTAATTTTGTGAGTTGTCTGGATATCCACTAGGCTTACTTATCCTGGAGGCAAATCTTTGCCTGTACATTCTACTCATCTGACACTCCTCAAAACAACTAGAGCTACCTCTTTTTCGTATAATTTTATTGCAGCTCTGATACTAAGAAGTTACACCCAGTCACCTGTGAAAGCATAACACAACATAAGTTACTCAAAGGAAATCTTCAGAAAACTGAGGTCTCTGGCTAGCAGAAGACCACTGTGACAGAGCTGGTCTCTGACCAAATCTCAAGGGGAAAAACCCAAGATGCTGCGACAAGTCCACTTTGGAGGGTGGAAATACCAGGACTTTGTCTCAGATGAAAAGATGGTGGAGGCTGGGTGCTCAGCCTACAGCCCTTCACAACTCTGCCCTCTCTGCCTGCTTGCTTCAGCTTCTTACCCAGCTACTCTCCATGCTGTTCTCTGCCAACCCCACTGGCCCAGATTGCCTGTTTCTCACTCTCAGAGAACCACAGCTGTTTTGCTCTGCCCTAAACCAGCTTCCAGATCACCAACTAGAAACATGGTGTCCTCATCACCACACTGATCACGTGGATGGCACAAGACAGAGGATCCAAGAATAACACAATAATTTAGGTTGGAAGGGACCTCCAGAGGTCATCTGGTCCTGCCTCTATGCAGAGCATGGCCAGTTTAGTTCAAGGCCTTGTCAAAAATCTTGGCCATTTGGTCATCACAGAGAGAAGTAGGAAACCTATGAAGAAATACCGTGCTGTAACAATGAGACTTCCACTGAAGCAGTAGAAGATAAATTCAGCCACAATAATAGCTTTCAGATGGGAACCAACAGTGAGTCAGAGGCATTCAAAGAATCAGCTTGTTGCGACGGCTGCAGTAAACATGGAATTTATTGTCTACATACTAATCTGTGTGAACCCTATCACTGTGGCTCCCAGTGCATTCTTGGCCTTTTACCTTCTTTGTACTTTGTTTCAAATGCAATTATTTTTGGTATAGGCTGTGCCTCCTTCTTTGCTCAATTTTTGCTGAACATTTTTGGTACCTGGTGGCATTAACACAGCACAGCCACATACTGTGTATGTACACATGGTCAAGAGTTACAGTCAAGCTGTGGTTCCCCACATCTCCAAAGGCAGATTGTATTGGAAAGAGACAACTAAAAGTTGAATTAAAATGTACAATAGCTTCTCAAATATTTGACCTTTCTTTCATGTTTCCCCTTCCACCAGTTTGGGAAGGATGAGGTAGCATTATTAAGAATTCAGATTGTCTGTGTATGTGATTCACAACATCCCCTGAGGTTTTTTCCACTTTTTATTCCTTGTACTGAAGCTTATTTACTTCTATTCCTATGAATGTCATTGTTTTTATGATAGAGAATCCAAAAGGATTCTCAGTAAACAGATGGATTAAATAGTTGTATCAAAAGGTGATACTTTCTCCATTTATCAAGATAAGAACAAATGAAGAGGTAAGAGAAGTGCACAGCTTACTTGCAATAAGGTTTATCTTATTTTATGGATCCTGAATGATGTTGCCAGAATCATGTTGATAGGAATGATGGTTTCAGAGGCTCTGAATATCTAACTATTAAGCATTAGATCAAAACTATTAATTGATTTCACAATTCTTATATGACAAGCAAAAGGCCATCAGCTGCTGCAGATAAAGGTTATATCGGGATCTGAAGGTTGAATTTGAAATAGGAATTAAAAGCTTAATCTCCATTTCCCATTCCATGTTTTATTAGGTTCTTGATTTTTGAAGACCCCTCTCCTATGTTGTATGTAATTGCAATGCTATAATATACAGACTGCGCAGATGTTCAGCCTGAAAATGAAAGCAACACAGTAACTGAAAAGGTTTGACAAGGTAAAGATGAAGTTTGAGTAAAAAAATAATTTGTGGTTTTGAAGATGGATAATAAACATTTCCCACATTGGTCCACCAAAATGAAGAATTAGCACTGCAAAGAAACAAATGCTGGAGGCACTGCTCATGCAACTGTAGGGATTCCTTCCAGAAGAGAGAGATTATTAAAAGTATTTTTACTTCCTGGCAATATAAAAACCAGAAACTAATGACACTAAAGCTGGTATTTTCTTTCCAGTTCCAGAGGACTGCTTTATGAGGACACCGAATTCTTCCTTTATCACTGATGGAAAACACTAAATAGCTCTTGCAATTTCTCCAGCAGTAGTATGCCTGCAGCTGTGGAATGCATTTAACACATCTCTTAATTGCTCTGTGAGTAAAACCGTGCTGGAATCTTCATATAAGGGTGTCATAGAAGATAAATAAAGTAAGAGATGATGTAATGCATTGTAGCTTACATGCTTCAGGAAATTCTAGGATTAATTAGGGAACACATTTATTTTTCCTGGAATGCAAAACATGTAAGCAACCAATCCTTTCTTTCAAGGCTTGGCTCTACCTCCTCTTTCTCCTTCTGAGAGTATTACATCTGGTTTTGATTGTGTAAAGCTGTGCCTTACACTACAAGCCCAAGCTAAAGGCAAGCTGATATCAAAAAAAAGAGAGCAGCTATGTTTCGACCTTCTACAAACAAGGAGATTTTTTTTTTTTTTTGTATTGTTTAATGAGAGAAACCTGACAGGAATTTTCTCAGCTAGAAATCTAATATGCTGAGATTTCAGATGCAACGCTATAGTGTCCAAATAAATTCCCACTTTGCAACACCCCTTCTAGGGAATGCTAAGTCTCACTTGCTTTTGATTCTATTGTCACACAACTTTGTGCATCTCCTTGCAAGAGAACTGTGGGTGTGTTTGTGTGTGTGTGTACCTACACACATAGGGTAATGTCCTGGGTCAGATCACTTTCTTTTCTTGGCATTTTTTTATCTTTCATGGGATTTAACAGGTGAAAACCAAGCAGCAAAATCAGTATCTATATTAGCAAAGCAGCACTTGAAAGAATTTATAAAATTTGTGGTTGGTGTAAAGCTCTGCAGCCAAAGAATAATCAAAGACTTAAGTTGCACTAGATAAGAACCTTACAGTGGTGTTGTTTGGCAATTGCATGTTATCCTATAAAGAGACAAACCTCCTTTCCTTTTAACAGTGTACTTTCATTGCCATGATGTACATAACTCCCTTTATTTAGAAATAAAACTTCTTTGCCATCTCCACCTAATTTTTCAGGGGAAAAAAAAAAAAAAGAGGTAACTTTTTGAAAAAATGCTCTATTCTCTGTCTTGATACCAGGTACTTTACTGCATACATATGATTCAGTTAGCTGTTCATGTAACTCCTAAGGCACCTAGGAGACAAATGTTTTCCCAAACTATGGAAATATATTTTTTTTTCTAAAACTAGTCCCTCCATATCAAACATTGCAGTTTCTCCACAAAGTTTCCCCACAAAGAAAAGCCATCCCTTGTCTAAGTGTGCTCACATGTAAAAGGAAGCAGCAAAGTCTCTAGTGGGAGCAAGGTAGGGCAAAGGCTTGCAAAGATCCTTGTACAGCCACAGCAAGTCCCCAGGGACTCACTGGCTGTTGCAGAGGACAGAAGAGGAAAAGGGAGGAAGGGCAGGGGAAGAGGTGGGAGGAAATCTCTTCTCCTAACAAGAAATTCCTTCCTGGGCTTAAGAAACCTTTGCCAATGAGGACTTAATAAAATAGTATGAAAAGTTTAAGTTTCTTCAGAAAATTCCCACCCTCTGTAGGAGATTTGATAAAGCCTTCTGTGCAACTCAAAATGAAACCTCCAGGGTTGAAATATTTCTGAACACACTGACACCCAGAAACATTGCGTAAGAAATATTGAATTGTTAAAATATTTCAAAAGCATTACAATAGCTGTAAACAAACAAACAAAAACATCATCCACAGTGACACTTTCAGAGCACGCTTGGATAGAGGTACCTTTTTTAAAGTAACAGCAATGTTAGGTTCTGTGACTCTGCATGGAATGATCATTTCTCTTCCTACAGCCATGTTTATTATTTTAGGGATATCACTGTGCATCTCTACAAATGGATTGCTTGTATCTGCAAAAGAAGAAAAAAAATAAAGGTTAATATGTGAAATCTTAAGGCAGTGCATGGGAATTATAACACTGCATACAGACTCAAAAAAACCAGACTAGCCCTGTCTGTAATGAACAAAGTCCTGAAATCAAACTTCTGTTTACTTTTGTCTAGACATATTCATCAAACTATTATTAAGCACTTGAAGGTATATGTATCATTCAATAATAGTATCAGTACTTTGAAATCTTCTTTAAATTTCAGGACAGTTGAAGTCCATTTTTTTCATTACAGCAACACCTTTACTGCTGAGATATGTGCTTCTTATTTCATGTCATTTGTATCTTTTTATCACCAGGAAAAGTAAATATATGGGAAGTGGGCTGAAGTTCACTTATCAGGAGCCCCCTATAAAGCACATATTCCTGCAGTCTGCAAGGAAATTGATAGGAAAAATTCACACTGTCTGCATCAGGAGAAAGAATCTACAGTGATTATCCAGTGATTATTTGTTCATCTCCGAGAATACAGACCAGAGAGAGTTAATTCTTCACCTCCTTCTCACTATCACAATACCTATGTGTCTCTTTTTTATGTGACAAGGTAAATGAAAATGCCAGGAAAACATTAATTCCTCTTGAGTCAAAGCTAAAGCTTGGCAGAGTAATTTACCGTCCCTTGAACAATCCCTTTAACAAAGGGCATTGTCATAAATAGCTTGCGCTGGGAACAGGGGACATTGCTGCTGCTATTGTTTGGACCACTTAACAAAGAGGGGCTTAAGCCACAGGCTCTGGCTTCAAATCTTCTTTGCAGGTGTTCAGATCTGAAGTTTCAGTTTGACTCACATTGCAGATAGACTACCTCCAAATTCACATAAGGTTTGGTTTTTAACTCCTAAAAAAAGCAGAACATTAAGATCTTAATTCTGTGCTTATCTACAGCTCTAATGTTTTTTCAGGCAAATCCCATTATTTTCACTCAGTCAAAAATCTTAGAAATAACAATGGAAATCTTTCTTGGATAAGAAATTAGTAAAGTTAGCAAGAACCAATCCCTTATAAAACCTCAAACTGCAACACTTGCTTTATGTGTTCTGGCCCCAAACTTCTGCATGTTGACCTATGTTCACTCAAAGTATGTTACTTTTGCTTGTCTTTCAAAAGTATGATACGCACTTCCCAGGGTCATCAAACTGTTCTGCCCTTAGGATCCTCTTTTCTTACTATATGCAATAATATTTTTGTTTGAGACATCAAACAGGAAGAGAAACAGATTCTGCTCTAATTTATACCAGTAAGAATCCTAAGGCAGAAGATCTCAAATGCACTCCAGACACAGAAAAAGTTTTGCTAAAGTGGTTTAATGAAACTGCTATGCAAACTTTCTGAAATGAAACCCACAAAGTATTATTTAATAGTAGGTATTAAACGTCCACCGAGATAGCGAAAGGAACTTATGAGTAATAGAGGATGCATATGGAATAAAAAATGCCCTGAGGATTTGTTAGGCTGACGTTTCCTCTGCAGGACGATTCAAGGAAAGACCAAGAATGAACCTGTTTGTAGCACAGGGAAAAGAACCTTTTTTGTTTCAGGGGCTGCAGCCACAGAAGAGGTCACCTGCCCCTTAACATCACCAGACAAACCGATTTACTACTCCCCGAAGACTCGTTTGTCATTGTCACAAAATCAAGAGCTTCTGCCCAAAACCAGCAAGCTTTGCAAAGTGGTTTCCTGTATCATAATCTCCAGATCATTGTAAGTGTGAGGAAGAGCTGTTCTGGGGATTGCCGGTGCTGTCTGCAGACAGTGTCATCACTGACTGATGCCAATATCGAGGCAGTGGGGGTTGTGTAGCTCAGACCTTGCAGGATTCCTGCCTGTCCAAAGGCAGGGACAGGAAAACAGCATAAACCACCACACTTGGCTTTTCTTTCATCTTCTTCAGTGGAAATGCACGTCCACACCTGAAGAAGCCAACAAAATGCTGTGTGAAAGCAGCCAAAACGCTCTGGTTGCCCTTGGTGGGCTCCAAGGCTCGGTCACAGGCTCTCCTGGTACACTCCCTGCCGTGTGCGCCAAGGCGTCGCCGTGCCCCCGCTATTCGCGTGCGGAGCTCCCATTGACATCACCGGGGACTTCCGCCATGGGCCAGAGGGCAATCGATGGCCCCGAGTGCTCCAAATGCCTTCCTGCTTTTGATTAAAAGAAGTATGCATCATGTTTCCTAGCACAGTTTTGTTTTCATAATGAGCATGGAGGCTTTTCCTGATTCCCTTTGATTTCATTCTCCTTCCATCATAAAGGCTCTAACGGGATACTCTTGGTGCCTCGAGATCAGAATCTGGTGCAGGCTTTACCAGCCTGGGTCAGGCAAAGCTGAACACACAGCAGCGCCAGGGCAGGTTATGCCACCTTGGCAGGGTGTGCCGACAACATGGAATTCTTCTGTCCCCCAAGCAATAGCTCTCCTTGCCTTTTCTTTTCCTCTTTCCTTCCCATCACAACCCCCGCTACTGCCATTAGCTCCCACTACATTTCCTCTCAATTTCTTCCTGAGGGGAGGTAAATGAACCTTCCCCACGTAGCTGGTTGGCAGCACATCTGGCATGACTTAATTTCCCACCGGCAGTCTTTTGAGCCAGCTTCGTTCAATTCGACATTCAGAAAGCTCTAGATGTGAAAGGAACATCACAGACTGACCTATCTTGAAGACCACATCCAGGTTACACATTCAGCTTCACTGGGGTTTGGAATGCAAGATCTAAGGGGTTGACCTTGTTTTTATGAATTATTGATTTGGGTTGTTGGTTTATTTTGTTGGGGTTTTTTTCTTCAGAGCTGCCTGTGAGGTCAGAGAAATGAAAGCTGGATAACCAGAATATTTACGTATGTTAAAGGTCACTTTAAAAATCAGTTTACTGTATTTTTAAATTACGCCTAGAATGAATGACTGTGTGCTGGGTTGACTGTGCTCCTTACAGTATCTCTCAGTTACAATCAACAAGAAACCACAAAGAGCACTCATGAAATCACAAAATCCATGAAGGTCATTTGCTATATTGTTAAAGAGCATAAATAGCAGCTTTTTTGTTAAGCTGGTTGGCAGCCAGATAAAAACATGATAAGAGACTCAGCACAAGCAATATTATGTCTGGTATCAGTAACCTGTCTAGGCTATTTATGGGGTTTGCACAAACAACTGAATTAGCCAGCACTGAAATGCCAAATTCAGAAACAGTGGAAAGGGTTTTTCTTTCCACAATCTTCAGCTACTGTTCTTGGGTTTGTTTTGTTTTTAATAATCTGAGCTATGTAAGTCAGAGGACTTACACATACATTTGCAAGAAGAGAAGTCTCTGCAGGAAAACCTAAGCTCCTTGAAATCTCTAAAAGCTTATCCTCTGAAGTTCTTCCAAAATACCTGCTTACACTTGGCTCATCCTTAAGATTCTTTTCAGGCTAAAAGAGGTGAAATATTTTCATCACATCCACATAACACTCTTTTCCCTCATGCATGTAAAAAGGACCACAGTCTTTAGTAAAGAACAGACATGCAGACTTCATTGAAGTTCATGGGCCAATTGCCACATTCCCTTTCCATTGAAGGGATTAAACCTCCTTAGCTTTATTTATCCCAGATAAATTATTCGGGCTGTTCAGAAGTAATTCCAAAAGAATCTTGCACACCAAGAGTCATTCCAGCCTCACTTGTACATCTACAAAGCACACATTTCTCACTGAGCTAGGAGCCAAACCATTCATTTTGTCCCTGGTGAGAAAAGGGGAATTTTGCAATGGGACTCATCTGACCTGTATTAGACATCTGCTTTACCATGAGATGAATCATGTTCTAGGAAATGTGTCTGTTGAACCGGCTCATATGCCTAATTTCCTTAAAGAAAGACAATCCTATTTTGTATGTCTTATTCTAGAAGAAAGGTTGTTCCACTCTTGCCTCTTGCAAAAATCTTGTAAAATAACACCTTCAAATACAAAGTATGTCTAAACCTTGAAAGAAAACCTGAGACATAAAGTATTCCCCTTCTTTTTTGTTTTTATTTCTTTTACCTGGACTTCTCTGATTATTAATTTGCATCTAGAACACACTCCAACACAAAGAATTCCTCATACAATTATATACCAATTTTAGGCAAGATTGGTTTGTTTTACTCCGAGACTAGTTACACTATGCTACTGTCAACATAGGACTATGACACAAATAAAACACAGTTAAAAATCTTCAGGAAAAATAGTCATATTAGCCAGGAAATCCACGACAGAGCTGTTACTATGTTCAGCAAGCAATCCCTAGAAAGGCTAACGCTAACAGACACTAGGAATGCTCCTTCAGATGTATCCCTCCATTGTGGCGGCTGACCCTGGAAAGGTGCTTGTTTCAGTAGGAGCTGTGAGCCTTGGTGAGGGAACAGGACCATGGAGGGGTCAGTGCAGAGCGCTGGATGCTGCCAAAGTGCCTGCACATGCTCCGCTCCTCGCAGTGTCCTGTGATATGGAGTCCATGCACACGCAATGGCGAAAGCACGGCAATTATAGGCCATTGACGTCAGCAAGTCCTAGAGGTCTCTGTTTTGTAACAGGAACCTCATTAGAAACTAAAAATGTGTCCGCATACTTGATACAGCTGCAACATAGTTTAATTCCAACGAGTTTCCTCTTCATAACAGAAGCGTTATCATAGTATTGACTCCGACGGTGTAAGCCAAAACCGTACTGCTCATATGTTAAAACTGTGCCAAAAGCAAAGACAAAAAAAGGCATGGAGAGGAAGAGTTTCCCAGGCCTGAGCAGGTTCTTTTATCAGTGTGTTATTTGTAAATAAGAAGAAAAAGGAAAAAGAAGAAAAATCTCCCTTTCTGTTAGCTCTCAGGGTGTTCTGTCTTACTGCTTTTTTTACATGTTGAATTATTTGGACTCTGATGCTTCTGATTTAAAGAGACCCTTTTGCAGAACTCTTTGGATACCCTCCACGTTCTGCAACAATAGTATCTTTAGGATTACAGGAGTCAATCCATTCAAGCTAAATCTTAAATGCATGTCAGTTCTGGGTCTGGATCCAGCTATCTGTCAGTAGGAGGACCTCCCAGGAAGGTACCCAGGAAGTTCTAAAACACTCAGAATCTGCAGCATACAACTTAATTGTTTGAAAATTAGCTCAGAATCCTAGATGTTTTGGGATTTCAAAGGCTTACATTTTGAACAATTCCCTAAAGATAAAGCTCTGCATTTTGGACTGGTGAGCCCAAGACACACATCAAACCAAATGCATACAATTAGTGGGCATGTTTGACATTCCGGGCATTGGTGAGCACAAGTACTCTCAGGACCTGTACCTTTAATTACACAGCTCTGATTTGCCTCACCTTCTCAAAGCAAGAAATTTATTCTAAGCTTGTTCTCCAGATTTCTTGAAAAGTCAGTGATGAACAGCACATATCAGAAGCTTCTTTTGTTATCTGTTAAGTATAGAAAGAGAATAGACAACTATCCCAGCCTAGAGGTCTGATTTTAAAACATGTCTCATTCTGCAAGGAAAAGTAAGTGACCAGAAGACATACACCACAGGATTATAAGAAAAGACAAGGAGAGGGAGAAGACTGACTAGGAAATGGACCAGTGCTTTGAGAAGAATTCCGCTCTCTGTTGCAGAAGAATTAAGATTTTACTCTTGTACATCACTTGCTGAAAGCGGTCTCCATCACAGAAAATAGCAACACTTCAACTTGAATCACAGTTTGCTTAAATTCATGAAAAAAAATCTTTGATATATCAATGTAATTGAACTTACAAGCTTTTTCTCTGTCATATCATGGGAGCAATTGTTCAAAGGCAAGAAATTATGAGAGCAGAGAATTAAGAGTACTACACATTTTTGAAGACAGTAAATGAGCTCCAGCAATTGAAAAGTGCCTTGGAGATACTGGGACAAAGCAGACAGAAAGAAAAACCCTTAGTACTTTCCCCAGGGAAATTTACATAGGATTCAGAACAGCCTGCTGATAATTTGGTGTTTCTTAAATGTCTTTATTCCATCATTATCTCTTTTCAAGCAGAAAATTCCCCATGCCTCCCTGCAATGTATGCAGCGAGCATTCATTGCAAATCGTTCCTTTTTACTGTTAGGCTGTATTTTCCCTTACAAAACAAAGCTCTGAACAGTTCTGGGACCAAGACAGTGGAGAAATTGGCAAAGAAAATTTGCTTCATTTCAGATTTTTCCCATGGCTCGTGGAGAAAGTCAGGCCATCAGTTTTCTTGAGGCAAAGATGAAGACTCTTAAGAGAATTAATTTCCCTTGCTTAATGTCTCAATTCCTGAGCTGTGTGGGGTCAAGAGTTGTGGAGACACTGTGTGCACTCACTCCCCTCTGCAACTCAGTAGTGACCTCTCCAGCTGAAAGAAGGGTGGTGTCAGGACTAGCTCCTCCAAGGCAAGTCACCAGCCTGCCTCTCCTTGGCCCCTAAAAGCAGGACTTCAGAAATGCTTCAAGCCATCCTGGGGCCTGTGGGACTTGCAGTCTCCTTCTCATTGCCTTGTGTCTTGTTTTTTTCTATACCAGATCATTTTCTGCTGAAGCTTATATTCATCACAGAAGCAAAGGACTTACTGGGTTTATTGTGGTCTGGTCTTTGGGCTTTTTTTTTTTTTTAATCCAGTTCATATTCAGTATCACCCCAATTACGGAAATGAAGAACATTTTTAAAACAATAAGTGATGACTTCCTGTACAAACAATATCAACTTTCCTGATTCGGATTCTGTGTTTGTAAATAGCAACTATTTGTTCTCATCTGCAGCATGCTAAGACATGGGAAACAGGCACCTTGGTGATCCACATGGAGCTAATATGGGAAATGGACTGACACAATGTCCTGTCACAGGAAACAATACAAGACTAGGAGGGACCCAAATTTCACAAATGTTTATTTCCTAAACACCCACGAATTAATGCAAAGTAAAACTAAACTCAGGAAAGAGAGTCATCACAGAGGATTTTGTTACCCCCATCTCATCCACACTTGAGCTAGATAATTGAATTTCATGTATGTTTACAGCAACAGTGATTCATACGAAGAGACAGGTAGAAAAGAGATAGGGATAATGAGATAGCATAGAGAAGGAAAATACTTTTTCTAATGCACGCTTGTCAGAAAGGGTGAGTTTTGGTACTCAGTATCTTCTTTCTTTCTAATTTACTCAAGAATTCTTCCTGAAACTGTAAAGTTTTGGAAGACTAATAGACCTTAGGGCAGAGTGACACTTCCACCAGGCATTAAGTGAGCAGTTACCTTGCAGCCTCCCTCATTATCCATAGACTTCCCTAGCTTTCAGGTATGCTTCCTGGGACACAATTACCACTTCAATCTTAAGAAATTGGTTTTCAATCACAATGATTGCCAAATTCAGATAATTAACATGCCAGAGAGGTCTGAGGTTGCTACAGGTTTGTTCCTTAAACATTTTACTTCTTTTTTGGCAATTAAGGTAGGAGGAGTTATAAAATCTAGCCATCTCTTCAACAGTGACATCAAGATTTGTGACTAAATGTCCTTGAAAAACCAACAAAACCAAGACACTCAGACAGCCTTCTTTAAATGATTAGAGGGGATGGAAGGACAGGGGTTGGCATGGGAGTGTCCTAAAACAATTTCCACAATGATACATTTCTCTTCCATCACCATGGGAATTCTGCAGATAACCTTGGTTTACAATCATCTGATTGAAGGTGCCTTTTAAATGCAGGGAAGACGCACACAAGTTGGGAAGCAGTAAAGAGTTAGAAGACTGGTTGTGTCTCTCATTTGTAGAAATTTAGGATCCAGAAAAATTAACTCCTCAAACAGGTAAGAGACCAAGAGAATGCAAAGGCATCCCTCGTATGGTAAAGTTGGTTTAGCAGAGAGGTCCTTCTCATGCGGTGAATGGAGAGGATTGTGGGTAGGTCTCAGACAGGGATGATATCCAAGGTGGGAGGTTCAAGAAGGTCCCGTGATGGGAAACTTGCAAAAGGCATCCGAGGAAATTGTACATTTCCCTAGGCTGCAGGCTGTTGGTCACTAAATGAATATCCTATTTTGGCTGTTCTTCTGCGGACACATCTGTTGTTGGATTTACAGAGAATTATATGAAAAGAGCTGGGTGATGAAAACACTTTGCAGCGTATTTCAGATGAAGGAAAGTATAATGAAGAGCATGAGCAGCCAATAGTGTTCAATACAGCAACACACAGTAATGGGGAGAGCTGTCTTATTTTCTATCAGTGTAGTGAGAGGTCCACTTCATTCTGCTTTTTCAGAGTCTCACTCTTCATATCACAAAATGAAAACAAAGGCTAATTCACTCTGATGTGAACTCATTAGACACAGCAGACCCAGAATTTGGAAAACTTCCAGTTGCACGTTCTCTGTAACATGGGCTTTCAAAACCTGTGAGTCCTGAAATACTACAGTAATCTATTAATACTACTCTGTAAAAATAAGGAAAAACTGAAGTATTAATTAAATCCTTAAAGTGTCAATAATTTGTTCTTTTATTGTTGTGTCTATTGAATTCAACTCTTCCCAGAAATGTCTGATTAACACCCTGGAAGGAAACAGGATCAAAAAGAAATTTCTTTTATAGTCTAACTGACCTAATTCCAGCACTTCCCATACATTACACAATACTTGTTTGCTAAACACAACTCTGTGTTTAATTTGATTCCATTTATTCTAGATGTTTTCAATCTGTGTGACATGGACTACAGAGGACATTTTTGAATATGACTTCACATGCAAATAGTAATTTTCTGCAGCATGAGGCAAGTCAGTGATCTGGACAGACAGCTTTAACATCCTTCAGCTGCCTAGAAATCACATCCCATCCCATCATATAGGATACCGTTCCTGATACCTATTTCACATATTCACTTGTAGTCCACTTCCATCTGGACTCCTGTTTTCTCTAGGCAAATGTTTGGATTGGGTCTTTTTCTTGCTTCATTTTTTTTCTAACTGATAAAAGATTACCATTTGTATTTGCAAGTTCTGATAAAGAAGATTTTATACACTAATTGCAAATTAACATTATGCAGGACTGAAAATGTCATTCAAAACTCAGCCATAGCTGAACTGCCTTACTTTTCTACTTTCTGTACTGCAGAGCAAGTACCAGGAAGTGTTAAAAAAACTTAATCTTACCGTTAATAAATACATAGATTGTAGATTCCTTCTTCTTTTTTGCCGGACTTGTTGGGTATTTGCAGCTATAATTTCCAGTGTCACTTGCTTGAGTTCTGCTCAGGGTCAGACTGCTGCAGGACTGCTTCCCATTCCTTCCACAGGCATATTTAATTACTTTCAGCCTTTTGCTATCCTTGCTAAGAGTTTCAGGCAAAGACCATGAATGAACAATTTCCCCCCTGCAAACACAGATAAGGAAGCAGAAACAATTATGCTGGGCTGCAATTATATAGCTCCAGTTCCCAAGCTTTCTTTTTTATTATATCAGGCTATTTATGGGGCTCTCTTTTATCTTGTTTTCCAAAAACAACAACAGAAACAACAAAGAACTATTAAACAATTGCCATTGAAGTCCACTCCCCACCTTTCCCCACAACACAAGGTTTAATTTTTTTCTAATTTCAGTTACAAAAAAAAAGAAAGTGTCAGGTGTATGAAGTCCCTGCCAAATTATCATAATTCAACTCAATTGGTTACCTGCAGGTGAGATTTAAAGTCTGGCCGGCTTGAACAATGTGCTGTATGCCATTTATACTCAGCTCAGGAACTTTTAGTTTTGATCCTGAACTAGATCCTAGAAAAACAAAGAAAAAAAAACCAAAATATTAACAAAGTCAAATAATTCTGCTTCCAGTCCACTCGTATTTATACTGTTATACTGGAAAGGACAAGAAAACTGTGCCTCTCTCACCACACATACTCTCTTCCTTTGAGCAAAATCTTGTTGCCCTGATTCAGGACTCAAATAACCTTCCAGCAGCATTACTCAGGAAAGAAAATAGAATTGAAAGCTATCAGTCAATGACTTTGCTCTCAAATTTTTCAGTGAACATATCATGAAGAAACTTAAGGACCTCATGGATCCACATCTAACCAAGGAAGTGTGCCCCCAGCACCACTGGCTGCATTTCCTCAGGAAACACAGCCATGGCAGCCCCTTCAATGGGAAGGGTAAATTCAGCCACTCCCACAGCAAAAGCCATGGACTGACTCCTAAGACACCGACATCCCACTCAAACAACTTGCTGCAAAGCTGAAACTGATGTGCAAGGAGTGAAATGCATTAAAGGATCGTCCCTTTCTGACTGAAGGTCACAGCACTCTTACTTATGGTCCCTCACCAGCTGCAGGCTCCCTGCCAACAAAGTAGCATCAAAAGGTAGACCTTCACAGTAAATTTTGAGAACAAGATCAAGACACCTTCCACACCAGATTTGCTGCTTATTTGAGAAAGCAAGCATGTTGCTGTGGCCAGACCATTCTGGTATATGTGAAAGCCTTGGTGTCAGTATAACACGAGGTGGCTGAGGACACCTGAAAACATCCAAGTGGGCTTTGCGAAGTCTACATGGAGGCATTTTTAAGATGACTATGAAAAAGCCCCATGTAGACTTCGCAAAGCCCACTTGGTCAGAAACCCAGAAGAGCATGAGATCTTCCCTCTCATCAAGTCAGGAGCTGCTGGCTGGAAAGACATAATGATTTATCTTTGCCCTATAATAGGCTATGGCCACAAAAGCTTTCATGGCAAGCTGACAGAAGAACATGCCTTAGGGAAGAAGAGTGCTTGATCCATCCCACTGCCCTTGCACTGACAACAAATTGTTCCAGAAGCTGGGAACACAATGTAAAAATATTTCAAAACAGTGAAAAGTTGAAAGCCAGTTGTAGTCTAATTGGGACTCAAGTGTAATTTGTAAATATTTCATTGTTGAGAGAAAGCAACAGCAACTACCCCAAACCACTTTACTCCAAGAGAAAGTATTGCCTTGTCAACATACAGGAGAAACAGCATCTCATAGTAAAGGGTAATGCAGATTTTTCTTCTAGAATTCAGTCAAGTACAGTTTTAGCTTAACTATTTTAAGTCCTTCCAAGAGGCCCCTGCCACAGCCAAGTATGAACAGCTGTATGCACCAAACATACTAGAAATACATGAACCTTTCTTGGGTCTACGTCTCACCCATCAGGAACGCCTCTCTCTTTTGTTGACTAGAGAAGGAACTTTTGGACACAAGTTCCTGCTGAGATTGGTGACTAAAATTTGGGTGTATAAACACATCAAAGTCAACGGCTGCTCCAAATTCTGGAGCTTTCTTTTTAGCCCTGGATATCTGACTTCAGATGTGGCTCCAGTAGTTTTCAATATATTCTATCATCTGTGCCAATTCAAAACAACATTTAAAGTGTACACTTGAACATAGATGTAAATAAAATTATAGCTCACTTGCACAAGCTGCAAGCAAAGGCATAACAACTTTTAAGAATAAAGAGGTCTTCTGGACTGCACCTCAAATAACACCATAGATTTGAATGGTGAGACTGTGCATATACACAGACTTCCTCTATGATTTGTCTAGACAATCATATTTCTAACAAGTAATTAATATATTCTGGCAGCAGGTAGAGGGGAGAAAAATGGTGTAGCAAATCTCTGAAGAATTAATTGTTATGTGGTATGCATTGCAAACATACATTTCTCATGCCTGCTTTTTAGGAATCTCAGCTCTGAAGGGCTGGTTCCCCAAAGTGTGCTTTTATGGGATAATCTCCCATAGATGCTTGCAGCCTATGAGTCTTCTCATTCACCATTCTGAAACTATGCCTCTGAGGCTAATCACTGAGAAATTGAGATAAGATGTTACCACAGCCTAGGCAGCTGCTTGGAGAGCAACCCAGGCACTCTGGTTGAGAGGGTTTGTCAACATCCTCTAGCTAAACAATCTGATGGTTTTGTGAAACTCCCACATTCCCTCATTTCATTTGCATTCCTCTTGTCATCCCAGAATTGAAGGGTCAGATGCTCTCCCAAGAAGGCAGAGTTTATATCCAGCTTTATGAATCTTGGTTTTTACTTCGGGGAAAAGTTGACCTCAAGCTTCCCTGAACTACTCCTTATTTGCGGTCCTGGAAAAGCTGAAAGCATGCAACAGTGTTTACAAGCAGTTCAATATGTAGGAAAAAAACATCAGTGACAGTCTGCCAGAGGAAACCATTGGGATCAAAGCCCAGTTGCTAGAGCTGCAACACTCAACCTAGTTGCTAGAGAGCAACATGTAGGTTTGCTTCCTGTGTTAAACTGGTGGGAAAGTGGAAAAATCCATGTGAGTGACAGGTGTTGACAGCAAGACAGGAGAGTGGGTCTGCAGTGCCTGGTCATGCCTGTGGTGCTGAGCGCTTGGCTTTGCTCGGCACTGGCACTGCACCATGCCAGCAGCAAAGCCAGTCCCACAGCACCATGCCCGTGCCTGAGCCATGCTGAGGCCAGGAGACCATTCCCAGGAGACATCCTCTGGGAATGTGGGCTGCTGCTCTTTTTAAAGGCTGCCAGAGGTGAGGAGCAAGAAACCATCATAAATGTTTCAAGGTTTTTCTCTTCCTAACTTTACAGTGGTACAAACAAAGACAGGAAAACCTTAAGATCTAACTTATTTGAAGCATATGAAACAAGTCAGCCTGGAAGCATGTATGTCAAATCTGCCTCAGAGTTACTAAAATCAAAGAAAAAACATAACAAAACCACCTACCTTTTCATCCCATCTTGTAGGCAAAAAAGAAACCCAGATATACTGGACACATACTCAAGCTTTTGCCCTTTTACACATTTTACATATATCTAAAAGACAGCACAGTATTTATAAATACTGTGTGTGGGATCTTAAGGAGTGCTTAGTGTTTGTCTAACTCTGTTCCCATTGACACAAGACAGCATTTCATCATTGATTTCAAGTACATTTTAGACACTTAACTCCAGCAGTTAATCGTATTCACATTCAAGACTTAATGTCAGTGTATTTGGGAAAAGATACAAGCCTGGTTACATATTCATTTATTTTGTTTTTCACTGACAAAAAGATGAGGTCTTATTTCAAGCCAATATTGTTGCTTTTACAAGTATGGGACACGATGCTTTTACCAGCAAGATGCTATGTCTTGAAGAAAAATAGCTTTATTTGACATCCTATCTATTCATGGGTCATTAGCTTCCTTACATTTTTAAATGCTTCAAAACCAATGCAGAGTACAAATTCAATAGGGTTTGACATGTTTACCAGGAAAGAAAAAGGAAGGAGAATAGCAGGGAAATTCCTACTGTCAATATTTAGAAGCAGATTATTCCTTCTATGTACCTTCTGTGGGCATTTTACTTGACACTGTCTTTTCTGAAGGGTCATGGCTCAACAGGACACATTCACTTATCATTGTGCCTGTCACTAAGCGACCATCAGCAGCCTACCCTCACACTGACCTACATTGAGAGGTGCAGCTTCTTTTCATGTGACAACAAGAGAACTAATTAATCCTGATAACTGAGGAATCTCCTCCCATGGGGAAAGGGGTGGTTTTTTCAGACACATTTTATTTGTTATGGAAGGCTTATTAGATGCATGTGAAAGTCAGTCAATGGGGTTGCTTAATTAATGAGCAAACATTAATTTAGATTGCAAAAGTTAGCCATTCTATTTAAAGTAAGGGCAGGACAAATATTTTTTTTTATGAAAGCAGAGAGCAATCTGTGATTTTCAAGGGAAAAAAAAAAGTAAACTTTCTTCCATTAACTTCTGCCCCACAAAAAAAAGCTGATCCTCTTCTGAATTAAGTAAATAAAAATATTAATTATCTGATAACCAAAAACCCCTCTGATCACAAATCATGGAAAAAAGATAAAATAAATGAACATGCATATATTTTTTCCAATTATATGTGCCCAGTTCTATAGACAAATGAGTAACCATGCATGCATGATGAAACTTTTGTTGATTTCTGCTAAATCCTGGATTCCCTTAAAAATGATAGACTGAACTCAAAATTGGGACCATGATCTGGGTTATTATTCCAATTCCAATTTTCCCAGTTTCTACTTGTAAATTTCTTTTCATACACAGAGAAGTTCTGTTACCTTTGACTAAACAAAGGAAATCCAAAAGCTAGCTTTAAGACTAATTTTAAAAAATCACAATATTAGGAGTTATAAATTTCCTTGAAGTCAACTGGTTTGATGACTTTCTAACATCTTTTCCATAATCTGGGGCTGTGACTGTCTTCCAGCTGCTCCTGTTGTCCCCAACATGTTGACTAATCTTTTTTTCACCTGCACAATGAGAGGTTAAGGAGAATGATCAGTTTATCTTTGCAACTTCAGTGTGTACAAAGAATCTGACCTTCTGGGTTTAAAGTGCCATCTGTGGGCAATAAAGTTATCCATCATGAAGTAATTGTTTCAGTCACTGTTGGATTTGCACATGTTTTACCCCTTGTGAAACACAACTGAGCCTTTCAGGGCTTAACCATCAAATATAATTTCTTCCTGATTCAAACGTTCAGCAAAAATGTACTTTGTAGAGGACACTCCTGCACTGGAAAGAGAGGGCAGGGTATTTCTTAACAGGGTCTCCACCTCTCTGTGATGCTTAAAACATCAGTCATTCAGTTCAGGTGCAGCCCAGGACTTTACTTTTGCTTCTGAGCACTTCCCTATGAGTTGTTCCACTGAAGGGAATGGGAATGCCCACATGTGTACAACTAATAAGCAGTTGCAGAATCCAGACAAAATGTAAAGGAACACGACAGTACCCAGAGGGCTGACCTTCAGTGTGTCTCCAGTGAAAATGAGCTGACTCTGCCTTGCAGCAGCACCTTAACCAGAACATGGCCACTAGCTAACCTCAAATGGAGTATATGGCTTTACTCCATTCTGTAAGGAAATCTGGGATATCAGTAGTTTTCTTTATTTCAGAGCTATTCTTGACAAGCTATTGTATTACCATTTCTTTAAAAGGTTCTTCAATCCATTATGTAAGTAAATATAACTTTTTTTTGGTCAAACAGTTGTAGCTTCCTATAATAATTGCAATTACATCATTACACCAATTCACTCTATTAAAGAAGAAAAAGGTATATATAGAGAAGAAAAACTCATGGTCAACTCTTAAGAGCCACTTAAAATTTCAATTTACATCTGACTATATGAAGAAGTCTAGACCAAAAGGTCCTTCTAGTTTAATCAACACCGAGCCTCTCTTCAGCATTAATATTGCATTTATAAAGGCAGGAGAACTTTTAGGGAAAGTTGTCTTAAAACTTGTGTGGTGAACGGAATAGAAAATTTTGTTTTCCTGTTCGATGTGTAACTGTCTGGCCTGGTCCTGCTGCAGGACTAGAGGGAGAAGGGAGCACCCTGGATAATGAAGCTTTCTGCTTCTGTGAGCGCTGCTGTCTGGGAAGAACTGCTGCTGGAAGGAGACACTGTTCTATCCGCACACCATCAATAGCCCCTATCTCATCTGTCACCTGGGTTTCTGATGATCAGGTACAGGCAAAGAAGGTACAGCCTGGTTTCCTGCTCCTAGGGGTAAAAGCACCCTCTCCATTGCCTGTACTTAGAAAGTCTCCAGGAAAGACCTACAGTGCCAAACCATGAGCCACCCTGAGGCTCAAAGCGGTATTTCCAGGTCTTTCACATGCCGTCTAATCCACATTCTAAAGGAAACCTCACAGTCATCTAATTTCACAGCATTTCTCTGAAGTAAATCCAAACTTCACACCTGAAGCCTGCAGAAGAGAAACTAGGGCAGCTTAACTGTGACAGAGCAAGGAGTTGTGACTTTGTCCCAGGCTGACATTAACAATGGTACAGATGAGCAAACTCATGATCTGAAGCAGCAAAATGCAACCACTCTTTCTATTGAAGCAGAAATTTGCAGGTCAATTAACAGCCATTGGGATTCAGAAGTGTTAATAGATACAGGTCCCTGGACTCAGAAGTAGTTTTGTACTTGTCTCCTATTGGTTCCTGTGCAAAGAGAGGCACCGTGTGTGCTGGTTCACAGCTGGCAGACAGAAACCCCCTCAGGAAGAAGCTGTGTCACTCCTTAACAGAGCCATCTCCTGCACATATCCCTGTGGTGACCTAAACTTTCCTTTCTTTTGCATTCAAGACCAAGAAAACTATTGAATGCTATTTATTTACTAAGTGCACAAAAATTACCAGCTCATGGGTTCATTCCTTTCAGGTGCAAAAGAGACATTCCATTTATCTAGTCTGATGTTTTGCAACACATGCCAAGTGATTTCTGGATCAAATGCTTATGTTTGATCAATCTCAATTATAATGTCAGAATTTAAAGTACTATTAGGACATAACAGCCAGACAAAAAAAAAAAAAAAAAAGGTTAGTGGACAGCAAAACTGGGTTTCTTTATGATACACACCATAGTAGAGACTGAATAGCATAAGGTTGGTAACAGTAGATTAAATGAGTTCTGGGCAGACTAAAAGCCTTGACCATGACTCCATGCTGTGGAACTAAAATTAGTCAGTAGGGAAAATGGATGTACAACTGCCCAAAAGAGGCCTTCACAGGCATAGAAAGGTATTTGAACAAGTCCCTTCCTTTTTAGTTCTAGATCTCAGAGCAAGTTATAATTAATTTACTCTTTATGCATTTGCTGCTCCTGGATGACTATACGCACTGATGTGAGATTAAATGCTATGGAGCCAAAGCAAAACATCTAGTTGCTAAAAATAATGCAATAGTTCTGACAATACTTAGTTAACACTTGTAAGCAGTACACACTGATACGCCAATATGACCAGTAGCTGCAAAAGTCAACAAATATGTGCTTCCCCAATATCTGCCAAACATTTTGCCAGCACTTGCCCTAGTTAGGTCAGGTTGGTTTTATTGAAGCTTGTGGTGAAGTCTTTCTAATACAGAGCAGAGAGGGGTTGTTCACTTAAAAATTTAGAAGTAGAAATTAAACAAACTGAAACCTCAGCCAGTTATTTGAAATAAATCTCATTCCAGTTACTACCAATTGAAATTATTGACATTACCCATCATACCTGGGCGACCAAGGCCATGCAGTTCCATGTTTTGTGGCCCACAAGACCCACTTGAAGGCACTTGCTTCACCAACTCATCAGAAGTTTGTGCCTTGTTTGCCCTACACTCAGTAGGTAACTTCAATGCATGAGCATAGACACTTGATATAATGCCAAGGAAAAGTAAATTTCAGTATTTAACAGCCAAAGATCTGAGAGAAAAATAATCTTGTTTTCCTGTTGTATCCATCAAGTTTTAATATCTCTAGAAATATAGGCTCTGAAATTAGCATCCTGGCCAATATCTAGCCTGATGAAAGTGCTCATTTCACCAGCTATATAAGGAGAACATATTTACAGAGATGAAATAAAAGCAGCCATAACTATAAACTTTGTCTTTCCCACTGAGGACATGGAATTGAAAATGGATATCCAAACGCACAGTCTGACACTTCCATTATGAACCCTTGTGGGACCACTTTGGTACACCACACCAGGAAGGCAAAAGACACACATATATGTGATATGTGTTGAGAAGAGAAATACAACAGCTGTGCCCACCTTAGTCTGGTCTTCATTCCAGTGGAGTAAAAGCCCATCTTAAAAACAAAACAGGTCAGCTGAGGCTGGTGACACCAGAGCTAGCAACACTTTCACAGCCACATTCGGCACAAATCCATGTGGCTCTCATACCCCTCCACCTTGGTGTGCCTGTCCTGGCCCCTGCATGGAGATCCTGCTCAGGCCATTCAGAAGAGAAGTGGTTGTGACTCTGTCATGTGCCCAGCCAAAGGGACTCCATGTGATCAGCCAGTGGCCCTCACCCAGGAGCGTCATTTCATGCCTCCCCACACAATTCAGCCTGTGCTGCTCGCACTGTGTAGAGAGCCCCATCCAGACCTGTGAGTCACCAGATCTACCTACTGACATGTGTCAGCAACCACGGTGCCTCTGCTCCAATTCCACTGTGACAGATCCTAGCACATCATGACCTGTTCAATATTCTTCAGAAAAGTTTATCCCATTAATAAGTGAGTAGAAAAGTATCAATGTGGTATAAAGAGAAAGCAAGTACACTAAATTTGACACAAAAACAATTTAGAAATCCTAGGCATTTAGAGTAAAGGTGCATATTTTCTTGGCCAAACTAAATTTCTTTAGCAGTTGGATACTTAAAATTTGTAACAGATTAGCTGGCAGGACAAATGAAGCAATATAATAGGACTGAATTTGAAGACTTTCATAAAGACAGGCAAACTGCCTACCTGCTCAGCCAGCAGCACAGGCCTGTCAAATTCATCTGGGGCTGTAGTAATCACTAAGCTGTAAGCACAGAAACAAATTAGGAACTACGTAAAAGAAAAGGTAAAGCAAAGTTGAAGGGGTTACGCTTTGCTGAAGGCTGCCGGTTATTATTTCTATTGTTACAGCTGAACTGTCCTGTAGTGCTCCAAGACAAAAAGAAAAGTCAGGAACCAACTTTTCATCCACTTCACTTAAACCTATGAAGCAGAGCTCTAAGTAAAGTCCCTGGCTTTAAAACAAGAGCAAGTAAATAATGCAGCACAACAATTTAAAATAGAGAGGTGAGAAGAACTGGAACAGTCTGCACAGAGGAGTTCCCTTGCAATGGCTCAGGAGCAAAACCCACTTTGCTGTTAAATGACATCTAAAGAACCCAATCTAAGGAGGTAGATGCAGGTGCAAGAAATCTTCTGGAAAGATTGCCTATGGCTCAATTATATTGGAAAATTATAATCATTCATACTTACAAAATAGATTAGGATGATTATCAATTGCTGCACTGCATGACACAAAGAAAGGTGCCCCAAGCACTTTCGGCACAACAGAACAAAAAAGTTCTGTCTTACATAGTTTAATGTGATTTATTTCCACTAGGTAATATCCACTTGCATAAACATAGACAACAACTAAATTTTACTTTCCTTGACCCTCAATCCCATGGCTTCCTATGAAATACTATGGGATTTTAGATCATACTACCAAAAAAATAAAAATCCCCTCTTAAGAGTTTTATCAGATAACTGCTTCCTGCAAGACTTTGTGAACCTTTCCTGAAGATGAGATGCTGGACACCGCTAAAGACATGACATGAAGCTAAAAAAGCCCTTGTCTGATCCAGGATGGCAACTCTCACGCTTCTGTTAACATTAGTCTATGGTGATCCTGATGAGAGGTTTTTCCATAGAGGGATGACAATGGGAACAAAAGAGGTGAATTCCTTCACTCTGTGTCAAGGAAGAATCCCACAGGAAGGACGCTTAAGTGAGCTATGTGAAATTGTGAAATTTCTCTCATGAAATGCCCTCACACTCATCCCTTTTCGCTCCCCACGCACTAAGCAGGGGGTCTGTTCCCAGAGCACAGGCTTCCTGAGGGAACATCTGAGGAGCAGAGACATCTGCTCACAGGTCCCTGGCTCTCAAGGACCACTGTGCCCTGCTTGCTTCACCCGCTTCCAGCCATGGAGTGGAAATAATGGCACCACATTGCCACAGCATCTTCAACCCACTGAAATCCTAGGAGGAGTTGCCCTCTAGCCCCTTGCCCATCTTTCAGCTGCTCCAACAGTAAAGAGAACCTTGTTTCAAGGCCATAACTCCAAAAGAAGGAATACAACTTAAAGAGAAGTTGCATTGCACAAGTGCTTAGTGCCACATACCAGTGACTGCTGAAAAAGCAGCCCCACCACTCAGAAAAGTCATGCCAAGAGAAATCGGTGTCAACAACATCTCACTGAATTATGCTCTAAATATGTCACAGGGGTGACTTAACATTGTGGATATGGATTTCAGTAATGAAAAATCAACTGTGTTTTGAGAGGAAAACAACAGAGAGAGTAAAACCAGCTCACCATGAACATGAATCTTTTGTTTCAGCATTAACACAAGATAAACCAAAGTCTGAGAAAGATGATTAATGGATCTATTAACTATTGCACAAACATCTATAATGGCCTTGAATACACTGATGCACCACATCAAGCTAAATCATCCTCCTCTTCATCTTTAGTCTGGCACATCTCCACACACCGTGCCACACAAAGAACAGCCCAAATGCAAACATGACTTAATGCAGAAGAAACAGTCATCCACATTCCCTGTCCAAATTTCTCCATACATCTCAATGGCTCAAGACTTAAGTTTCAGACAAAAGTACCTCTGAAATCTATAGTTTCAAATCTCTTAGCCCTCATTGCTGGTTTCTCAATCTGTTAGCACTTTGCTTAGTTCCATCATGAGTTCATTCTGCTGGTCACAAAGGCATGATATTATGCCATGCCTGGCTTTGGAGAAAGCACTAATGACTGCATTTTCACTTTTCCAGCTCCTGCTTGCACCATAGTTCTGTCTTTTAAGGATCAGGATTTATACAGTACTGATCTCCAACCATAGGAGAATGAAACTGAACTTCTGCATCTCAGTAAGAGAAAACTGTGTGGGCACCTCCCTGATAATCACTGAACCAGTTTTAGGATAAGCAGTTCCCCATGATGCATCAAGAAGTCAGACCATTTCCAGCTAAGGATGTTTGGGAAAGGTTGCTTCCCAGTTGCAGGAATAAATGCAGTGAGGATGCCTCACAAGAGCAAAGAGAGAAGAGCCTGGTTCTGTCTGTGGGTAGAATTCATGCACAAATATGTACAGAAATGTTTCTCTGCATTCTCACAAATATTGGTAAAGAGACTACTGGGGACAGGGATGAGATCTCAAGATGAAGCATGTCTTTAGAGGGAGCAGTTTTCTTCTTCAAGGTCTCACACCAACAGGAGAGACTTGTCTCCAAGAGCAGAGGTGATTGTGATTGGGCATTTCATGCAAAACCTACTCTTGCAGCAGTCTTGCTTTCTATTCCCTCTGGGCCTGTAGCAGGAAGTCCCAAACCCTGACTCTGGGGGATTCAAAGGAAAAATTTTGTTGCTGAAGTCCCACCACAGCCTCTCTGGACACCGACTTCTGAAACACCAAACCTTAACCCCCATCTGCTTCTGCCAAGCTTCTTACTTTCCCGATTTCAGTCGGACATGAAAACAAGCAAGCTGATAAACAGCGTGCTGGAAGTTCCCAAACCACACTAAAGTGTAGGGACTTATCAACCGTCCTGCAAATCTGGACAATTTCCTTCTGTCCTATACACCCACACAGTGTAGAAGGCTACTGGTTCCAGTATTTGAAGCATCTGACAAAAAAATAGACAGCTTGTTTGTTATTGTTTGGATGCAAAAAAAAAAACCCAACACCACCAAAATACCTCTCAAATCTCCTCAAAAGCAAAATTTTAGGGTTCTAAATTGGGTGCTTCTGGATATGAAGATCTTCACTACTGCACAGGGCAAGTCCAAGTTCATCCAACACACAGTATAAATCTAGAAGATGTTAGCCCAGCCCAAAGGAGTAGCTCCAGATTTACACCAGCTATAAGATAATGAAATCTAGCTTTGCGTGGAGCACATGGGCAAAACACCTGCCTGGTAAAACATCAGTTAGCTGTGTAAGTGATTTTCTTTAACTATGTCAGAAAGTTTGATGCTTTAACCCCATACATGCCATACATTTATTTAAATCTCTGTTATATAGCAGTTCCTAACTCTTCCTTATGTGAATACAGTTTGGAATTTTTTAGGGAGCTCTGTTTCTATGAAGGTCCAGAAGAAGTGGGAAAGCCAGTTTTTCTCAACTTTGTTAGTAACTCCAGCCCTTATCCCAAATTGGATCATTCCGTCTGTGTAATTGCTTCAGCAAGTTCTCAAATCAAATTGAAACCTTAATATATGAACTTCCATCTGAACAGCACTTTCAGAGAAGTCAGGTTAGTTATTGCAAGAAATTAACCTTAGCACTGATTAGATTTGACCTGGAATTTCTTCCTTCACTTTTTCCAGCTGGCCATGATGGTGAAAAGTCCACTGGGGATTTTGAGGTACTAGTTGTGGCTGAAATCATATAATTCATGTAACTGAGATCATAGTGCTGTTCGCAGATAAGACTGTAATAGAGTCTACCACCTTCTAACTGCAAATTGTGAGGTTCCACTTCTGCATGGAAAGCCAGAAATACAGCTAAACCATCACTTTATGTTTCTAGAAACATGGCTCATAAGCCCTGATCCAGGCTGCAGAGTCTGATGCTTTCAGGGTTTAAATACAGTCCTTCACAATACCAAATGCTAGTTGATAAAATTTATAGTAATACTATAGTAATAATTTTATAATAATAAAGTTGAGGACTGGGAGATTGAACTTAATACCACATATTCATGTTGACCCTTATGTGTACAGTCATTAGCAAGCATATGCAATACAATTTGGGAATAAATAATTATAAGATATAAAGAAAACATATGTGAGTTCTATGCAAAACCCAGAAAAAAATTATTGTTCTTTCCCAAGTTAACCGAAATATGTGTGTGCACAAGACAGCTCAAGTGCCCAACACTCACATGTCAAATCAATTTAATTTCCTTAATCTCATTTTTCAAACGGATACTTTCAAAGCTTGTAGGCTGCATGTTGCTTTGAATTTTAAATTATTAAGTAGACTTACATGGGCTGAAAGATCTCCTGTCTCCTCCTTGTGGAGGTCTTTTTAGGTTCTTTCTAAACCACTGGCTATTTCTGAGGATCTCCCCTAGAACCTGTCAGTAAGTGGAAGCTCAGCAGGCACCTGCAGAGACTGAGTTACACGAGGGCACCAGCAATTAATTGAATTTCATCAAGAGCACAGGAAATGGAAAGTGCTGGGCAGCCTGAGTAAGAAATGCAGGTAAATAAGCAGTGAAGGAGGGTAAAATGGGAGGAAAACCACAGAGAGGTGTATGGTACAAAACATCCCACCACTTCAACAGTAACTTTCAAACTCTCCATGCAAACACAACTATGGAGAGTTCTGCCAGTGGCCCAGAAGAAGCATGATCAACCTATTTGAGATGTCCAAACAAAGCCGAGCAAGAATGCTACTCTAGAAAACAAACAAAAACAAAACAAAAACAAAAACAAAAAAAAAAAAAAAAAAAAAAAAAAAAAAAAAAAAACAACCAAGCAAGCCAATGAGTCTGAAAACATTTAATTTCTGATTTGACAATCTCTTGTACATGGGGAGGATATGAATTTCCAGAAAAATGGTTGTAAGGGCACCCAGCCAAACTAGAGAAGAAACTTTCAAACACCTACAGCACCTGAGCTGGCAATCGGGATGTTTGTCCCCAGCACCCAGAGCTCCAGGTTGTCCCCTAAGCAAGCCAAGCTTTTCCCACTGGGATTGGTCTAGGGTGCACAGGAACAGGAAGGTGAACCAGGGTCTTTCTCACAGCCCCTGGCTCACAGAGTCCACCCTCTCCCTGGGCAGTGGGCTTGCCACGACCTGCACAATGGAAAACCTTTCCGGCAGGAAAGAGGAAGCCAGTCCCCTAGCGGAGCTGGTCACTGCAGGAGCCCGTGTAGGAGCAGGACGCCGAAGTTCAGACTCAAGCTGTGAAGGAAGCCTGGCAAGGATCTGAATCCACATTTCCTGTATCCAGGGTGGGTGTCCCATGCCTGTGCCTATTTCATCTTGGGCATAAGAACCTCCTAGGCAGAGACAAATAATGTGGGGAAATTAGCACTTTCCTGGGGAAAGGAAAGAGGAAAAAAAAATGTAGAAGAATACCTATATATCTGTATCAAAGCTGATGAATCAGCACTTCCCGAGCAGGAAAACGTCTCGTCGGAGCGGCCCCGCCAGCTCTCCTCCCGGGCAGCCTGAGGCAGCGGGAGCGCTCCCGTGGGCTCAGGGCGCGGAGCAGACCGAGCCCCCGGCCGCTCTGAGGGGCAGCGCGGCCGGGCGGGCGCTCCGCTGACCGCAGGAGCGCTGGCCTCGACGGCTGTCCCGCCGGAAGCTCGGCTTTTCGCTTCCCAACGCGGGGTTTGTTCTCGCTCCCGGCCGGCCCTTTCTGCCGAGCGCCGTCCCCGCGGGAGCGGCCCGCGGCCGTGCGCGCTGCCCGGGCGGGACAGGCGGAGTGCGGGACCCTCAGGCTGCCCCTCTCCGCGGGGCATCCCCGCGGGCCAGCGATGAGGGACCCGCCTTTGCCCGGCCACCACGCACCCCTGCTCTCAGGTGACCGGCCACACAGCGCTGGGACGCACTGCCCACCGCGGCGCTCCGGCCCAAGGGGACTGGCGCTTGGCTCAAACCAAAATAAAACTCGGTTAAGAACATCAAATCTGCAGTGATCCATCCCCATCATTGCGGGATGTAGGCACCGGAGAGCAGCTCCATCCCACTCTCCAGTAAAACCCGGCAGCCAGCCCACCAAAGAGCGCCGCCGGTGCTCCGCCGACCTGCTCGGGCGGGAGGCAGCAGAACCTCGATTTTTGCGAAGAAAAGGTACACCTTTGCCGCTTCACGGGCAGAGCTGGGACACTTGAAAACAAAGTGAGGAGAAAAGAAGCGTGCCCTGCAGCCAAGACATGCTCTTGTTCCGTGATGCACCGCTTGGGACAACTCCCGATGATGCACGGCGGTCCCCTGTGCCCGGGAGAGGCTGGTCTCCACGCCACCACTGCCTCGGCTCCGCACCGCCGGACCCTCCGGGGTCCTGCTCCCGGGGCACACCGGTGGGGATCCGGAGCATAACGACAGCTCGGGGATGCGGTGTTTCTCCGCTCCCTGGAAAGCAGGGATCGCTTCCCCGGCCCTGCCCAGAGGAAAGGGGCAAAGGGGAGGCAGGTGCCCTCCGGCTCCAGCCGACAAGCGGGGTGCGGTGGAAGCGGTCAGGGGCGCGGGAGGCGCAGCCAACGAGGCACATCACTGGGGACCCGTCGCGGAGAGCTCGGCGCAGAACGGGGTCTGACCGGGGCAGCGCGGTCCCTTACCTGCCAGCAGGAGGGCGGCTCCCAGCAGCACGGTCCCTGAGAGCAGCTGGCGGGGCATGGTCCTGCCTGCAGGAACGCAGGGCTTTTTCCCTGCCGACGGCGGCGAGGCAGGGGCAGAGGCGCCGGCTGGGCTCCGACGGGCTTTCCTCGGTCCTGGGCGCTTCCCGCGGTGGAAGAGATAACGGCAAAGCGAGGCGCGGAATCCGCATCCAGCAGCCCCCGAGTCCTACCCGCCCGCCCCGGCCCGGCCCGGCCCGACCTGCGGAAACGGAGTATCCGCTGCGGGCCGCCCTGCCAGCTTCACCTCCCGCGGGCATCAGATACCCGCCAGCCCCAGCCTCGCTGATTTATAACTTCTCCACCCCTCGCCGTGCACCCCTCCGCCCCCCCGCCCACATCCTCCGCAGGGAGCACGCCCTCCCCGGGACGCGTCCCCCGCCCGCCCGCCCGTCGGCGGGCACGGTGTCGCTGCCCCGCGGGTCTCCCGGTCCCGGCCGCCCCCGGCCCCCAGGGAGCCCGGCCGTGCCCTCCCGCCGCAGCCCGGCTCCGGGCTGCTTCCAGCCGCCGCGGCCGCAGCGCTGCCGGGCGGGCAGTGGGGCTCGTCGCTCTCACGTCGTCAGGCTCCCCTAGGGAGGGCGTGAAGCGGACTTGCGACTCCTGGACCAAATGCTGAGCGGTGGGGTTCCAGTCCTGCGGAGAACTTGTCCTGCTCCGCAGGAAAACCTTGACAGCGCCGCGTCCCGCCACCGGCGGCCGAGCCGGGTGCCCGGTCGGGCGGGGGCCATTTACAGCCGCTCCCCGGCTGCCCGGCGCGATGCTCGGAGCGCCCAAAGCGCTGCCCGTGCCCCAGGGGCCCGCGGCTCCGCTCCCCGCCTTCCCTGGGGAGAGGGAAAAGCGGGGCAGACCGCTCTGTGCGGGGCCTGACCCAGTCCAGCGCGGGTCCCCACCAGCAGCGCTGAGAGCGCTCAGAGCAGGGAAGCCAGGAAGGGGCAGCACTGGCTAAGGATGCTAAGAGTCTGCCCTGCCAGCTCCCCTGCTGGCCTTCACTGACTGTATAACATTCAGGGCAGCGATATGAACATCTCCCCACCTATGCACATACCTTACGTTTCCCATACATGTTTTATTTTGTGAAACATCAGCAGAGAGCCCATGACAGCAAAACTCGAGCAAAACTGTGTTTCCACCTTTTCCCTGTGTAGCCAGAGAAAGGCTGTTGCATGAGTCAGGTCTTCAGTTTGACCCACTGTGGCCCTTCCTATATTTTTTATACTATGAAACAAGTCACAAGAGTGTCTGCACGGGGCAGGTAAATGTGATCATCCCACTCTTACAGAGAAGGAAATGGAGGCGCATAGAGAGGTTAGGCAGCTAGTCCAAGGTCATAGGAAGCTAGTGACAGGAGACACAAATAGAACTCAGACCTCCCATGTCCCACCAGACCATTCTGTGCAAGAAAAAAAATAAGAAGTTGATGTTGTTTTTAACTTGAGAACTGTTTAGCTTTAAAGTTTTAAGTCTGTGAGAATATTTCCTGCACGTGTCTGTTCAACTCCTATTCATAAATTGTGCCCTAAGCTACAAATTTAAGTCTGTATTTTCCAATCTTCCTGCCCCCAGCTGAGACCTTGAAAATAAAATAGCTATGGATACCTTCCCCCTCAGCTGCTCACACCATGTGGGGAAGAACCCAGAGGTTTCTTTCCCGAAGAGGATGACTCACACGAAGTCACCTCCTCCACGGGAGAGGACAGCAGCTGGGAAAACAGCCAGCCAGGGAGGACAGACCAACAAGAACTAGGACACTGAGCATCCTGACAGCTTGGACCCCTAGGAGCAAGGGCTCCCATATGGAAGGACCTCAGGGAACAGTTTGTGCCTGCCTTTGGCCAGCCCAGAGCTGAGTACGTGCTGAGTCTGAGATGATGCAAACCCAATCACAAGCTCAGCAGCCGTGCCACACCAGTTCCTCCCCATCTTCTTCACACCTCCTACATCACAGCTGCATTCTGTCATGGCCCTCCAAAGACCACATTTCTTTGGCAAGCCATAGCTTCTTCCTTCTCCAACAGATGTCATCAGCTCGTGATCTACTCAAGTGGCTGAAGACCAGGGAGGCCAAACCTGAAGATCTGCTCCTAATCTCTTTTCACTCTTTTATATGTTAAGGTCAGGGAGAGATGAGATGTGGAGCTTGTAGAATGGAAAGACCCTAGCAGAGAGATACGGGGAAAGAAAGAAGAAGCAGATATTCCCATAAAGCAGAAGGAAGGTATAGTAGAAGCTTGTGTCAGGAACTGACCAGGTTATACACATAAACTGGAACATCTGGACAGATAGAAAATGTGAAGGGGAGGGCTGCATGGAATGTACTTGACTTTTTTTTTTTTGTGTGTGTGTCTGTGTCTGTGTCTGTGTCTGTGTGTGTACTATTACCATGCAATTTGCAACACCTAGTAGGATGCAAACTACCTTTGAAGAGTAGTTTAGATTCTGTGTCTGGACAAACACTAAGGAGACAGCCATAGATCTGTCCCAGGCAAAAGTCCATCCTGCAGGCAATATGATCTCTTCATACCAGAATCTTAGGCGTTGGTTTGATCCTAAGTAGTAGGAGGCATACGTAAGGCCAATTTTATCATTGGAATTCAACCATTACTCACTGAGGCAAACAGCTCTGGTACAAGCACATCTCACAGCAGAGCAGGGGATTGTGGAGCATGGGGTGAGTTTCTAGAACCAGGGGAAACCCAAGAGAGGCTCACATGGAACCAGCAGCTTGCACAAGAGAGGCTTACTCAGCATAGGATAGAGCCAGGAGTCCCCTGGGGAGCACGAGCCTGAATCTGGAGACATCCCACTCAGCTGGAAGCTGGCTAATGTCCTAGGCTTCAAGGAGGACAAGAAGGATGATAACTGCAAGTCTGTCAGGTTCTGCCAGAGAGCAGCACCACAGAAAATATCAGTGGCAAGCTGAATATAAGTCTTCAGTGCGACTCATATTAGTGACTTGTACCAGTGAGTCCTGGCAGCCAGGAGGTCAAACATATCCTGGGAGGGTGTCAGGCACAGCATCACCAGCCAGACAAGGGAGGGAATTGTCCCACTCTGTCTGCACTGGTGGGCCTCACCTCAGGTGATGTGGGCAGGTTTGGGTGACACACTATAAGAAGGACATCAAACTATTACAGTATGTCCAGAGGAGTGGGACCAAGATTGTGAATGGCCCCAAGAGCAAGACTTAGGAGGAGGAGCTCAAGTGGCTTGTTTGCTCAGCCTAGAGAAGAGGAGAGTGAGGGGAGACTTCATAGTGGTCTATAGCTTCCTTACAAGGTGAAGAGGAGGGGCAGGAGCTTTTATCTTCTTTCTGGTGACCAATAATAGGCCAATAATGGGAACATCATAAAGTTGTGTCAGGGGAGGTTTAGGTTGCATATTAGGAAAGGATTATCCACCCAGAGTGTGACAGGGCACTGAAACAGCTTCTCCATCACACCAAGCCTGCCAGCGTTCAAGTGTTTGGACAATGCTCTCAGGCATATGGTGTTATTCTTGGGATGTCCTGTGCAGGGCCAGGAGCTGGACTTGATGATTCTTGTAGGTCCCTTCCAACTCAGAATATTCTATGATTTTATATTTCTATGAATAATGGATACATAACAGTTGTCATGTTCCCTTCAGCTCTGAAATGTGGAAATTTTCATTTTTCTAGCATTTGTTAAAAATACTATTACTAAATACTGGGAAGGAAATCAGACAAATTTAGCTGCTGAGACTAAGCCCTCTGAAACATATCAGCAAACATTTTGCAAGACTGATCATCTGCTCAATCTCCAGCACTACAGAAGCTGAAAAAGAGAGAGGAGAAACAGCCTTCACAGTAGACAACATTTGTTTTCAGTGTTCACTTTCAGCCCAGAAGTACCTTGTATTGTTGAATTTTATTCTGCTTTACAGGAAGATCAGAGTACAGCTTTTGCTTGAACAGCCTACACATCTGACACTAAAATCATCAAGTTGTCAGGCAGCAAAAGCACCAACTGTCCCATTTGCATCCCTTGCCTGTCCCTGGCCAGCAAGATTCATTGGAACAACATAGAAAATGAGCAATAGGAAATCTGATTGAGAAGGTGTATAACCAAGGCTCTCAAACCCTAGGTCCACACTGAGCAGCAGACTACCATGAGAAAGGAACAGAGACATCATCCTGAGCATATTGGACTTTTCATAGCTGAATACTCAGCCAGGCCATTGCCACCTGTCTGCTCTCTGTCTCTTGCATGTCTGGCTTCAGGAGTTAGATGGAGTGGCAACTCCCCTATGGATATGACTTAGTCAAGTCACTGGGACACATTCTGGGGTTGTGGTTTCTGTTCCCCAATGGAAACAGGACACTTTGAACATCCTTGGTTAAGGCTTTACCCAAGTCTTCTGGGAAGAATTGTTTGGACAGCTCCTGCGGACCCGGCAAAAATAAAGAGCCTAGAAAATCTCATTCACACCAGAAGCTGATACCCTCCCCACATGACCTGACTTTTTCTAGCCATGGCAACAACTCCTTATTTGCACCGATAATAATTCCTTTATTCCTATAATTCCTTTAAAATTCTGATAAAATTCAGAATAATTCCTTGTAGCACTGGTTCCAATGTCCAGAGCATTATACATAACATCACCATCAGCACCTGCAACAGCAGGTGCCTGCCCACAGAAGAAGACTGCATGGGTCAGTTACAGCTGAGGGACCTCATGATGTGTGTTGTACTCACAGCAGAGGTAGACACCTCACAGGAGCAGACTAGAATGTCTCTGAGGTGGTCCCAAGCTCTTGCTGTCGGGAGAGAAGGAAAAATGTGAAAGAAGAGCAGACTGGATCCCCCTATGCAGATCTGCAGAATCTGCATCTGCCAGCTTAATTTGACTGGATACTTCCAGGATTGAAGACTTAATCAAAGCAATATTTCAGCTGATCAGCTGAAAACATTAAAATTTTTGCAGAACCAGTGTGAAAGGTTCCAATGCTCCCTGTCTACCATACTCCATCTTCATAGTCCCTTATGAGTTCCACTGGCAGAGCTGTTTCTGAGGCTTAGAACAGTTTCTGGGGCTCAATTTAAAACAGTTTGGTAAAAGAGTCCAGGATATAACTTGTTTACTTTCTATGGAGAGTCACTTATAACCTGGGTCATTTTACTGGTACAGCTTACAGGAAGCACATCCATACAATGGGAGACACAGTGAACTCTGAGGACTAGAAGAGTATTGATCTAGCTACTGGGGGGGGGGGGGGGGGTTAAAAGCAAGGAAAAGGG